>NC_056733.1:1388923007-1388983007 GCF_019279795.1 Protopterus annectens | reverse complement strand
ATATATATATATATATATATATATATGTGTGTGTGTGTGTGTGTGTGTGTGTGTGTGTGTGTGTGTGTGTAAATATACACATGTATATAACTAGGATATGATACAGCAGTCATGAATTACATATGTTCACAGGCCGTGCAAATGGGGGAGAGGGGTCCAATCAACAAATGTGTAACACGTAGCATCAACACCCCCCCCCCGCTAGACCGGTGAAACATACAGACACTCAATAAAAGTAAACACACCACTGCTTCCCGGACTACAGGCAGGATACTACCAGTGGGAGAGACCCACCAAGTTTAATCTTGAAATAAAGACATGTATGTTCCTTGTGGGACACCCAAAAATAAAATGATTTTTGGGTTTCCTGCCATTACACTGATGTCCAACAGTAGGCCACGCATGTTCCCAGTTTACAAGGTAGGGGAAGCCTGATGATCCATGGGGTGAGACAACATACGTGATGGGTCCCGAGAAGTGGGGAGTGGGTAGAGTGCACTGGTGTGGCCAGACCTGACCTGCACCTGGATTAAGGAAGAGTGCTGAAGAGGATGTGCAGTTTAGGAACTATGGGTATGAAATTATGGGCCTAGTTGTGCAGGTTTTGGCTGGAATGGGTTTATGTGGACCGCCCCCCAGGGATGTAAGCAATAGTGTGCATTGGCTAGGGTCGCCGCCCAACGGGCAGCCACTCCTGCTACTTGTCCCACTGCAGCACAGACTATTGTACATGGCAAAAAATGGAATAACCAAATGTAGATGGAAAAATGTAGAGGTGTGTGTATATATACCCATACCTCCATGGAGTTAAACCTCCCCCTCTCCGTAGTGCAAATGTATACATACACAGACAGAATATAATTAAATACCCACATATAGATATATACATATGCAGGCACCCATACATCCATATGTCGTTAGACATATATATATATATATATATATATATATATATATATATATATATATATATATATATATATATATATATATATATATATATGTAGAAATATATATGTTTATATGTGTGTAAATATACACATATATATAGCTAGGATATTCATTGATTTATTCATTTAATTTACATCTGTTAACGGTAAGTCTGGCTGAGCTTTTGGCTCATTTACAGCAGAGACCGGGAGAAAGGCTCCTCAGGACTAGAAAACAATTTATTAAATAGTAGTATATAGCAGATATATATATATATATATATATATATATATATATATATATATATATATAGATATATATATATATATATATATATATATATATATATATATATATATATATAGAGAGAGAGAGAGAGAGATATCTATATATATAGATATATATAGATATGATACAGCAGTTAAGAATTAAATATGTACACAGGCCGTGCCAATGGGGGGTGAGGGGTCCAATCAACAAACGTGTAACACATAGCATCAACCCCCCCCCAGCTAGACAAGTGAAACATACAAACACATGATACAAGTACACACACCACTGCTTCCTAGACCACAGGCAGGATACTACTAGTGAGAGAGACCTGGCAAGTCTAATCTGAAACAAAGACATCAATGTCCCTTGTGGGACACCCCAAAAACTGATGATGATCAGAGTCAGTCCTTGTGATGATTTATCTAACCAGGCCATGTACGTACATGGACCAGTAGGTTGGGCAAGTCTGATGACCCATGGGTCAAGACAACGTACGACATGGGTCCCGAGACGTGGAGAGTGGGCAGTGAGTAGTGGTGTGGTTAGACCCCACCTGCACCTACAGTAAGGATGAGTGCTGTAGAGGAGAGGCAGGTGGGGGAACTATGGGTATGCAATTATGGGCCTAGGTGTGCAGGTGTTTGGCTGGCGCAGTCGTATTTGGACCACCCAGGGATGTAAGTAATATTGCGAATTGGGCAGAGCTTCTGCCCTTACGTCTCAACCTCTAACAGCAATATGACTGGACAGAACCTAAACCATTGGGGGGACAAATAGGGACAGAAATTACATATTCTACTTACAACCTTAGAAAGCTGATAGAATAATAGGTTATGCATTAGCATGACTCATCTGAAGGACGTGGAGTCTTAAACCCAAATACTTGTCTGTATTTAATGACTTCAGTTCCCAGGTATTTGCCAGACTGGTGCAGATTGTAATAGGAACACACCAATATTATGAAGCAAACTCTGGTCAGTCTGTGGTTCTGTACCATCGACAGGTATGGTTTCGCCTAATGGGCAGCCATTCCCGATATGGGTCCCACTGCAGCACAGTCTATTTTACATGGCAAAGTATGGTATAACCATATGTGTTGTTGCATAACCCACTACACAACACCTATGAACACATGGTTGCAACACCCCACTGTAGGCATGTAAGCCAATCTGATTGGCATAACAAAGTATTATTGTAGTCCTTACCCCCACCCAGGGGTGTGAGTGTCCAACGCAAACACCAAATGCAGTGCACATGCACAGCTGTTGTCATAGACAACATGACCAGCTGTGGACCTTCCCTGCAGCCATCCTGCACATCCCTGGATAATTCCCCTACTAACTCCCCCCTTTGTGCCCCATGCACACCACATACCTATAAGCCCCTGTTCCATTTCTATTAATGTTTACAGTTACATGTAAGTGACACCCTCTTCCCCCACTATATTGCCAGTATCTCGAACCCCAACCCACATGTAGTATCATAGCTGTCCCACAGGACACACATAACTAACACATAAAGGAACACCACAAGCACACCTGGAGTGGCACAGGCTCACCACCTTGCAAAACCCTCCCCCCACCTCACACTGTATACAACTACATCAATTAGTGATACCAACACCTGTTGTCCTACCTCGCATACAAATCCCAACATCCGACAAACCTTCCCTATTGCTCCCCATCCAGTTATACCTACAGGCTACTATACAGTTACAATGTCACCCCCACTACCTACCTACCTACTCCTTAGCTATTCCCCTCTACTGTACCACACAGGTATGGAATAACTACACCTACCCCAAATACCTGCTTGTAACCTATCCAGACCTGTGAAACAGGAATCCAACTTCACATTAAACTGACCTCTGTCAACAGTCATACCTGACATGTAAACCTGACCTAAGCATTGGATAATACTGACATTTTAACGTAAACTAAGCATGAAGAATGGGGGATGTAGCTATGTTACATCTGTTACCCTCTATGAATGTGAACACCCCAGTATTAATTGGAATAAGTAGTGGGGTCAATGTGGAGCTCTACACCCCGGGGCACCACTGACAATGGACAAGTATACAGCCCGATTGTCCCGGTTGACAAATGTGAACAAGATGCACGATGTTGCACATGTGTATGCGGGAGCAAGCGGGTGTAAGCCTGTTTGGCTGCCGGTATGCAATTACCACACTGGTTAAGCAATGAAGAGGCTAACTCAGTGCAAGACGCCACAACCAGAGGTCAGTAATGCTGTGCTTCACGCAAACCAGTGCATACCTGCCTTTCCACTAAGCCATGGCGGATACACATTCAGCTGCTGTGATCACAGACACATCATCCAGCACAGTCATCCAACAGTATAGGAAATGTATATAAGTGTGTAGATTAATACCAGAACACATGTCCATTGCTCACCCACAGCATTATTAGCAGTCTATGTGCAGCACAGAACAGTGCCTGTCCAATCATACTGTGAGAACAGTAGTCCTGCATAATACCGAAGGGAATAATGATATACGATGCACACCATGGGGGCATGTGAGCATGCTTCATGCACAGTATGTCACACCTGGGGCATTGGTTCCGTGGAACCGAGAGATGAGGTTGGCAAGGTGTGTGAGCAAATGACTGCTACACAATACCCTGGCAGGATGCTACCAGTGGGAAAATCACTGTAGGCCAGCTAGGTCTACTCTTGACACAACAACATGTCTGTCCCTGGCAGGATGAACCAACAGTTGTGGGTCACATGGATGTCACCAGCAGTAGTGTAGGAGGATTAAGGGAAGGCCAGTATGTATATGGACTAAACAGATGAAGAGCCTACAGACGCTTGGGTGGGGACAGTATACTGGAGGTGTACCGAGACGTGCAGAGAGGGAAATGTGTGGAAGTGTGGTATGGCAGGGCTAGCAACTGGGGAATGGATGGATGCTGTGTACATGGAGCTTGGGGGCTGGGGGAAGGGAACATGGGCATGTCATTATGGTAGATATATGCAAATGAATCAGAACAGCAATAGTGTAGTGGCCAGAGCACCCGCCTAATGCGCACGGATTCTCGGGTTGAGTCCCACTGCAGCACATCTTATTTTCCACGTAAAATCCATATGTTAACATCATTGTGCTGTATAACCTACTAAATAACATTTATATTTGCACAGGAGTACTACCTGAAATGCACGTGTTAAGTGTCATAATGACTAACGCACTAGTAAGCATGCATAAGTGCATAACAGCAGTAGTACGCATGGATAAGCAGGTGTAAGTTTGTGTATGTGTATTTGCGCAGGGTGAAGCATTGCCTACATAGATTGAGCTAAGTAGATGCTAGCTGAGTGTAAGGAAATGCAACCAGAGCTTAGCATTGCTTAGCTCTGTGCAAACCCGAGCACACCCACGTACAACCTCTAAAATGTCCCTAACCCACTCTGTATCTGACAGCAGGTATTCTGCCCTGAAACAAAATATACAGCATCTGCAAGACCCACACCCAGGACCCTGCACATCATACACTACGTGATTTACCAGTAAACCATGGCAGATGTACATAACCACTCATTTCACATATATATCATCCAGCACAATCAGTCAACAACACAGGACATGTAGTAATAACACACCTCACAACCTCTTAATGCATGTATCTTGGACATAGTGTGCCATAATGTGGGTACATATAGGGATATCTGTCATATATTGCTCCAATACACTTAAAATGTTGCAAGTTACACAGTTATATGTAGTAGAACACATATATTGATGGAGATGATACGTCTGAAACATGTACGTGTCATCACGAATGACTGACCTCAGTCCTAAGGTCATCCATGTCAAGTGCCAAGAGAATGAGGTACAGGCCACACATATAGGCCGAACATGCATGGACATATGGACAGATATACATCTGTAAATGTAGACAGATGGACAGCTATAGGTATATATATATATATATATATATATATATATATATATATATATATATATATACATACGCATACATATATTTGTGTATGTATGACTCACAAATAACCATATAACAGCAATCGTACATAGGCAGATTAATATGTTCGGTGTATATGTCCATATATATATATATATATATATATATATATATATATATATATATATATATATATATATATATATATGAATACATATACATAGCTAGAGCTATATCAATGTCCAGTTCTATCCCTCTATATATGGGGGTTTCACATATATACTTATGCAGACATATATATATATATGTATATATATATATATATATATATATATATATATATATATATACATCTCTCTCTCTCTATATATATATATATATATATATATATATATATATATATATATCTATATACATACATATGTATATATATATATATATATATATATATATATATACATATATATACAGATAGACGTGTACATGATTTCCACATGGGAATGGACTCCTGGCCCACTCCATAATACATAACAGACCATAAGCACAGTTAATGGGGGTGGGGGGCAGAAATGAGGGACACCTGGTAATTACTGCTATGCAACTCCCCCAGCTCTAATGGATATGCTGTGCAATCCAATATCCAGCACATTCAGTACTTGATGGCAGGACCCACCACAACACAGCTACAATGCTCCAACAGTAATCTAAGTCACCTGTACATGTCAGGGCAGTATCTGTAATATATCATGCAGATAGACCATTGTACCACAGGGAATGCACTATGTTGAAGGGGTACACATTACAATGGTACAGATATGCACACACATCCATACATTGACAATCATGTGCAGGTATTTCTTTGTGCTGGTCCCAAGCCTGGATAAATGGGGAGGGTTGCGTCAGGAAGGGCATTCGGCGTAAAACTTCACCAAAAAAATTCATGCGGACACCAGTAAATATTTCCATACTGGATCGGTCGAGGCCCGGGTTAACAACGACTGCCACCAGTACAGTTAGCCAACAGGGTGCTGGTGGAAATTGGGCTATTGTTGGCTGAAGGAGAAGAAGAGATGGAAGCCATGGCTGAAGGCAGGAAGAGAGGAGAAAGGCTAGAACTGGGGTAGTGAGGGACGGAACTTTAAATGTTGGCAGTATGTCGGGTATAGGAAGAAAGCTAGCTGATATGATGGACAGGAGGAAGGTTGGTATATGTGTGTGCAGGAGACCAGATGGAAGGGGAGTAAGGCTAGATGTATCAGAGGTGGGTTCAAATTGTTTTATCATGGTGTGGATGGGAGGAGAAATGGAGTAGGAGTTATCCTGAAGGAACAGTATGCTAACAGCGTTTTGGAGTTGAAAAGAGTGTCAGATAGAGTGATGTTTATGAAGCTGGAAATTGTTGGTGTAATGATGAATGTTGTTAGTGCATATGCTCTACAAGTTGGGTGTGCGATGGATGAGAAAGAAACATTTTGGAGTGAGTTGGATGAAGTGGTGATGACTGTACCCAAAGGTGAGAGAGTGGTGATTGGAGCAGATTTCAATGGGCATGTTGGTAAAGGGAACAGAGGGGATGAGGAAGTGATGGGTAGGTATGGTATTAAACAAAGGAATGCAAAAGGTCAGATGGTAGTGGATTTTGTGAAAACGATGGACATGGCTGTGGTGAATATGTATTTTAACAAGAGGGAGGAGCATAAGGTGACATACAAGAGTGGTGGAAGATGCACAGAGGTGGATTATATCTTATGTAGGAGGGGCAGTTTGATTGGATACTGTAAAGTGGTTACTGGGGAAAGTGTAGTTAGGCAGCATAGGATGGTGGTTTGTAGGATGACGTTGGTGATCAAGAAGAGGAGGAGGAGTGTGAGGGCAGCACCAAGGATTAAATGGGGGAAATTGAAAAATGATAATTGTGAGGTGGAGTTCAGGGATGAGTTAAGACAGGCACTGGGTGGCAGTGAAGAGTTACCAAATAGCTGGGTAACTACAGCAGAGCTAGTAAGGGAGACGGCTAGAAAGATGGTTGGTATGACATCTGGACCGAGGAAGGACAACAAGGAGACATAGTGATGTAATGAGGAAGTACAAGAGAGTATACAGAAAAAGAGGTTGGCAAAGAAGAAGTGGGATTGTCAGAGAGATGAAGAAAGTAGACATGAGTATAAGGAGATGAGGTGCATGGCAAAGAGAGAGGTGGCAAAGGCTAAGGATAAGGCATATGAAGAGTTGTATGAAAGGTTGGACACTAAGGAGGGAGAAAAGGACCTGTACCGATTGGCTAGACAGAGGGACTGAGCTAGGAAAAATGTGCAGCAGGTAAAGGTGATGAAGGATAATGAGGGAAACATACAAGCGAGGAGAGTGTGTTGAGCAGATGGAAAGAGTACTTTGAGGGGTTGATGAATGAAGAGAATGAGAGTGAGAGAAGGTTAGATGATGCAGGGATAGTGAATCATGAAGTGCAATGGATTAGCAAGGAGGTAGTAAGGATAGCTATGAAGAGGATGAAGAATGGAAAGGCTGTTGGTCCAAATGACATACCTGTGGAATCATGGAGGGGTTTAGGTGAAATGGCAGTAGAGTTTTTAACAGGATTGTTTAATGAAATCTTGGAAAGTGAGAGGATGCCCGAGGAATGGAGAAAAAGTGTTTTGGTACCGATTTGTAAGAATAAGGGTGATGTGCAGAGCTGTAGTAACTACATAGGGATTAAATTGATCAGTCACAGCACAAAGTTATGGGAAAGAGTAGTGGAAGCTAGGTTATGAAGGGACGTGATGATTAGTGATTAGTGGTATGGTTTCATGCCGGGAAAGAGCACTACAGATGCAATGTTTGCTCTGAGAGTGTTGATGGAGAAGTACAGAGAAGGTCAGAAGGAGTTGCATTGTGTTTTTGTAGACTTAGAGAAAGCATATGACAGGGTGCCTAGAGATGAGTTGTGGTATTATATGAGGAAATCGGGAGTGTCAGAAAATTAAGTAAGAGTGGTACAGTATATGTACAAGGGTAGTGTGACAGCGGTGAGGTCTGCGGTGGGAGTGACGGATGCATTTAAGATAGAGGTGGGGTTACATCAAGGATCAGCTCTGAGCCCTTTCTTATTTGCAATAGTGATGGACAGGTTGACAGACGAGATCAGACAGGAGTCACCGTGGACTATGAAGTTTGCAGATGACATTGTGATCTGTAGTGAGAGTAGGGAACAGGTGAAGGAGACCCTGGAGAGATGGAGATATGCTCTAGAGAGAAGAGGAATGAAGGTCAGCAGGACTAAGACAGAAAATATATGTGTGTGAATGAGAAGGAGGATAGAGGAATGGTGAGGATGCAAGGAGTAGAGGTGGCAAAGGTGGATGAGTTTAAATACTTGGGATCAATAGTTAAGAGTAACGGTGAGTGTGGAAGAGAGGTGAAGAAGAGAGTACAGGCAGGATGGAGTGGGTGGAGAAGAGTGTCAGGAGTGATTTGTGACAGAAGAGTACCAGTAAGAGTGAAAGGGAAGGTCTGCAAGAGGGTAGTGAGGCCAGCAATGTTATATGGGTTGGAGACAGTGGCATTGACAAAAAGGCAGGAGTTTGAGCTTGATGTGGCAGGATTAAAGATGCTAAGATTTGCACTGGGTGTGACAAGGGTGGACAGGATTAGGAATACGTATATTAGAGGTTCAGCCCAGGTTGGAAGTTTTGAAGACAAAGCCAGAGAGGCAAGATTACATTGGTTTGGACATGTGCTGAGGAGGGATGCTGAGTCTATTGTGAAAAAGATGCTAAGGATGAAGCTACCAGGTAACAGGAAAAGAGGAAGGCCTAAGATAAGCTTTATGGGTGTGGAGAGCGAGGAAATGCAGGTGGTTGGTGTGACAGAGCAAGATGCAGAGGACAGGAAGAAATGGAAACAGATGATCCACTGTGGCGACCCCTAACGAGAACAGCCAAAAGAAGACGATGATATATATATATATGTATATATATATATATATATATATATATATATATATATATATATATATATATATATATATATATATATACATATATAGACAAGATATATGGAATATATGGGTACATGCACATATACACAGACAAAGGGTATTAGTAGCCATACATATGTAGAAGTAGTGTGGACATACTGGGTGCAATGTATATCCCCAGCCACAAACCTTATAACTGGTACCTGTGACATGTGTGGAGATACATACACTGCACAAATACCCATTCACAATTCAAAGGACATGACACGACACACGGGTATGTATACACAGACAACCTTTATTTGTGTACCATACAATAATGTATGCCATTACTGACAGCATATAGATGTTGATGTATATAACCAGTAATGGATGCAAGGCCCACACAAAACAGTAGATGCAGACAGTGCGGATATATAACATACTATGGTGTCCAGGCCAAGCCCTTCAATTTGTACAACAGTAGACAAAGGATTTGCCTGCACGATACGTAACAATCAACAATATCAGATGTAGTTCAGCAGCTTCCAATTACACCCTGTTGTGAAGCCCTAGGGGGACATTCATTACTTGTGGTAATGTCAATGTATCTGCCACATGTATGGACTCTGACCAACAAATGTTGTAGGAGTCCACATTATGACTGGGATGATAGGAATGCTAGCAGTAATTAATGATAGGCCATTACCTCACAACCCCTAACCGTATCACAACAGGACAAAGCCTGCCATATATTTGGTGGACAAAGGCAGGAACACTGGGCCATACTCGAAAAATTGATGTTATGCACCCTGGAACATGCTGGTGTTACAGGATGTGTTGCAACATACCCTTATGCAGTAATACGACATCAGGAACACAAACAGATATAGCCATGTACTGCTAGCATGCAGCACACACACTGCCAGTGTAATATCTGACACAGGACCTGTGTGGTGGACAGACAATACATGATAGGCACACCTATGTCCAGGTAGAGGATAGGCCCACAGTAGTGAGCTATGCAGAAAGACTGCAGTCCAAGGTAAACTAGTATGTATACACTCACACACACACACACACACACACACACACACACACACACACACACACACACACACACACACACACACACACACACACACACACACACACACACACACACACACACACACACACACACACACCCTGTAACACCAATACTATGCAAAGCATTACACCACTCTACTCACAGTCTGTCTTTATGTCCTGATCCTCCTACATATATGTGGCTGCCTTGATTGTGCAGGCTCTCCTGTAAGAGATATTGCTACCTGCTGTCTGTAACATTGATGCCAACACACAGGAAGGATTCCCATCACACAGGGAATGTACAGGGAATACACCCACACGATGTAGGGATTCATAGTGGGTGGTTGCCATGACAATGGTAATTGGAAGTACTACACATGTGTACTCAGCTATATATATGGCTATCTGGATAAGTACATGTCCATATAGTCCCACCATATGTCCTGGACATGGAGTGTAGCCCTACCCCAGCCCCTATAGTCCCAATGGCGTAGTGCAAAGGATGTCTGGTATGTGTAGCTGGTATATTAATAGACACTTGCTACTGTCATTGGGATTGTTGTCACATACATGGTGTGTGCGTGTGTGTGTGTGTGTGTGTGTGTGTGTGTGTGTGTGTGTGTGTGTGTGTGTGTGTGTGTGTGGAAGGTGACATCTGCTTATAACATGTGTGCCATTGGCTACTGACAGACATCCTAAGGTTATCATGGTACAGTACCTGCATATATAGCAGGCTCAACAGCCATGTCACAGCACAGGGTAGGATACACCTGTGTGACAGTGCATAACCGCAACCAATGTGAACACAGCCACAGCCACATATGGTACTCTAGCATAATAATACAGTATATGGACTATCTGTTCTACACCATCCTCATATGTGCCACTCACAGAATGACCCTACATATACTGGGCTGCTACACAGTCTGGTCTGATGGCTGTCTGTGGTATGGGACATGTGTATGTATGGCCCTACAAACATGTAAGGTAAAATAGTACCATACAGTGGGGCAGCATGTAACATGAGATAGAAGGGGAGCTAGAACAATGACATCTACCACAGTCTGCACACAGGCCATAGTACATATTAACAATACACACACTGCCGACATTCACCATCACTACACAGACCTCAGTATTGTACAAACATCCAGAGAATGTCCAGGTTATGGCATTAAATGTAACCCCTACTGTACATGACATGTGTAGCACTCTGATATATCACTGGCTTGTTATCACATATGATGACACTATTTACGGTGTACAGCACATATGCACCACTTCATGCACGACATATGTACAAAGGTTGACAGAGATGTGACTGACAGCTCATACACAGGGCCAGTATAGACATGTTGCTGTGATACCCTCATTAATCTACCATTGTAACTGGGTTTGTTGCAACATATGTCCAATGAGGGATAGGTAGTCAGTAACTGTCACGACCTTCACCATCAACAGACTGCAATCCTCACACTGTCTTCGGCATTCCACAGATAGGTGCATCGTGGCTAACACATGAATCCAAAGGCACAACACTGCCCTGTCTGCAGATGACTCTGCAGATGGGGATTCCTGATATACATGGAATTGACATGGCAGGTATTGCGACGTGTACAACAGGCATATCCAGACAAACACTGTTAATCCAACATTGCTCCATATGCAGTATAGCAGCACTTACAGTCTGTAGTCAGGTCAGGCACATCCACCTCCTGTTTGTTGCCCTTTTTCCACAGTGTATGTTGTTAGAGGTAAATCCCCAACCCATCTTAAATGCTGTTTACCAAATGACAGTTATAGCTCCTGCTCACAGAGAGAGGCAAGGGCCAACACCACCAGGATGTTCAGAGGAATGTTACCACACCTGTTCCATGTGCAATCGGCTAGGGAAGGGCTGCAATTCGTGCAGAGGCAATCAGCTGATCATGAGCATCACTTAAAATACAAATGCTGCTGCCTAAGCAATGCAGGTGTGGGCCTCCACATCTACCAGAGAGGGAGTGGGGGAGGCAGACAGAGGTGAATACATGTCAGGGAGGGGTGCAAAGTTAAAACTGACACATGTTTGTGTCACACACCTAGCAGCACAGGGTATCGAACCCCCGACAGCTATGTTGTGCTATCACAGTTCGATGCTGTTATTGGATGCACCACAAGGGTTATCTGGTGGGGAACACTCAGAACATATATGCAATGGTGAGTGACATCTGTAACAGGGTTACGGTAGATATACAGTAAGTGGCATACACATGCTTGTCTGCATGAACAGGTACCAGCGTCAGCACAGGCACACTCACACAGGGATGCACACACATTAACACACTTGGCAGGGCCAGGACTGCAACTCGTCACTAATGGGATTGCCACAACACATCAATGTGCAGGGAACACATACACCACACGGGTCATATGGAGGTCATATGGACAGTGAGTATGAGGGGGTGTCAAATACCAGGTGGCATGCTTCACTGTGCCCTGGGTGGAGTAGTGCATGTGGGTGTGGACATACGCTCAATACAACACAGACATGAACACACAGGGTGCCAGTTTGCACATGCATGGGTGCATATCTGCACGGGTGTGTGGTGGCCAACAGTGCCAGCAGGCTATACAAAGGTAGGTGATGGGTATACCTTGGCATCAGGCCACATGACAATGGTCTGCATTGTGGCACAGGCCTGTAGCTTCTGCATTTGCCCACACAGGTGGGCATTGCATCCGTCATCCAGTCACCTCTGTGACTATTGTGTGTTGCCAATGCTGTGCATCACTTGCCATGTATGTGTTCCTTAGTCCATAACATGGATGGTGTCTAAGATGTGCACACCTCCCACATACATGTACAGTGACATGTGGAACTGTACCTGGGGTATCTAGCCCATGCTGTGAACACAGCTTATCATCAGATGTGCCAGTCTTGCCCACCTGTGGCAGGGACTGATACTGGTCAGCAGATTTACCCTGCACCTACATTGATAGCATGCTAACAGCATTTCCTGATGTCAGTGTCATCTGTCCATACCGAGCATGTTGTCAGGCATGGTATGTCTGTTGTGAGTCACATGTGAAGGCACAGTAGTGTTGCTAACTGTGACTGGCTGACCTTGATGTCACATGTATGTGGAGCAGCCTCTCAGCTATTTACATTTGTTATCCCTGTATGGTTGACTTTGTGACATATAGTAGGGCCACCATAAATGAAATTAGTAAAATCCTTCCACATTGCCCATAGGTTTCACACACTCACAACCACCTCTACCCAGGGTACGAGTTACAAACACACCAACACACAGACACATGTCATGTCTGGGAGTAGACCACTAACTAGTTTACTACACTACAGTGCTACACAGTTATAGTACACACCACAGCCATTACTGAAGTACATCTTCCCCAAAGGTGTATTTCACAATTAATGACATCAGCAGGACTACCAAAGTAGGGCATTTGTAATGTACTGCGAGTGAGTAGCCTATAACGCATTGCTCCATACACAGACACTGAAACACACACAAAACATCCAGAACTGGCATGGAAGGAAATGGAACACTACCACCATTTTAAATCACACTGCAGCAGTATGCAGTTACAGGCTGCGCTATGGCGATTACTGGGCTATCACTTTCCCAGAGGTGTATTACTAGGTGAGTGCCATCAGCAGCCTTGCCAAAGTAGAGTATATGTATTGTACGGAGTGTGAGTAGCCTAAAAAGAATTGCTGTCTATTCAGTCAGACATGCTCAGTTGCCAAGGCTGGGGTTTGAGCACACACACACACACACACAGTTGCCAGGGCTGGGGTTCAAACACCTACCTAACCAGTATATCACACTACAGCAGTGCACAGTTACAGAACATGCTACAGCGATTGCTGGACTATCATTTTCCCAGAGATGTATTACTAGGTGAGTGACATCAGCAGCCTTGCCAAAGTAGAGTATATATATTGTATGGAGTGTGAGTAGCCTAAAAAGCACTGCTCTCGACTCAGTCAGACACACAAACACACAAAATTGCCAGGTCTGGGGTTTGAACACCTACCTAACTAGTTTATCACACTACAGCAGTATGCAGCTGCAGAACATGCTACGGCGATTACTGGGCTATCATTTTTCCAGAGGTGTACTTCTAGGTGAGTGACATCAGCAGCCTTGCCAAAGTTGAATTGTACAGAGTGTGAGTAGCCTAACAAGCATTTCCCTCTACACATTCAGAGACAGACAGGCATGCACACAAACACACACTCACACAATTGACAGGTCTGAGGTTAGTACTACTAGCTAACTACTCTGTCACTACAGCAGTACGCAGCTATGGGATGCATCATGCATATTACTGAGCTGTAGCTCTCCCAAAGGTGTAATTCACATTGGATGACCTAAGCAGGCTTGCCATACTACTACTATGGGGAGGGCAGTGGGTGCATGGGCCATACCCCATTCATGTAGGGGTTGACATGCCACATGCGCCCACACATGGGTCACATGTCACAGGTGCATGTATACAGCTACTAGATGGCTACTTCCTTGTACACTCTTGTTGCACAGCTGGCACATGCACCACATAGTCTGTCATGCTGACTTGTACTGGTGGCTAGTATCAGCAGTGGGTTACATCCACACCTCATGTGTTGGGGGCCCTTTGTCTGTGTGCCAGTTGGGACAGGCCCGCATGGCTCGTTGTCACCCTCTTCCACACATCTATGCCCATGTACCTGTGGCTTATTATAGTGTGTTGTCCTTACATATTTGTCTGTATTCCTATCCACTGTGTGTGCAAGGCAGGAGTGGTGCATACTGACATGTGTCCGCACAGAGAACTGAAACATCCAGATATGTCAGGTCCACTGGTGTTTGCAGACATGGTCTTCATGAGTTTGTGCGTGAGCATGCCCAGTATGACCTCTCAGTATGTTGTTGACTGACATTGCCGTCATTCCTCTAAGTGTCTGAGCATGCCCAGTATAGCCATCTGTGTTGCTTGTGTGGATCACATCCAGGTAGTTTGTACTGTGGTGCTGACCTTTGTGTTGCACACCAACATGTAGCATGCTGTGTCTTCAGGGTATCCATCGATCATTTGCCATTGACTGTTGCTACATTTCTGAATAGCGGGGGGGGCACCTGACTGTTTCTACTGTTTTTACACAGTAGTGGGGGGGCACACCTGACTGTTACTCTAAGTGTATGTTGGATGGGGGGGCTCACCTGATACTTGTACACATTTGCTAGGACTGTACTGGCATGTCAGATACTCCATTTCAGCCTGTAGTCTTACCTATCCTGCTGTCTAGAGGCTTATCAGTGTACTACAGATCCTAGCTTTGTTTACCTACATATTAGTTTCTGACTTCCTAGCCTTCACAACTTACAACCAACTGCCTGGCCTGCTGTGGTCTGTCTGTGTAGGCCTGGGGGAGTGGTTACCCATATGGCGCATTCAGAGGCCATAGTACAGCATTTGTTTGTTTTAGTCTTCACCTGTCCTGCTGGCTGAGACTGTTGTTGGGTATGTGAGCCTTCCTGATTGGCATGTGTGGCTCTTATGGACACCCATGTCACTCAGGCCATTTCCTGCAGTGGGTTTTGTCACCCTGTGTATTACTGGCTACTATGATGACTCCAGTATGTGTTACTGAACTCACGATGCCACTATGGGTGTCTACTGTTTGCTGCCTCGACATCCGACCACCCAATTCCCTTGCATCTTCACATTCATACCATAGCTACAGGTAAAACACATTCTACTCCATTTGACAATTGGTAGGTTGATTGACTTACCTTGAGGGTGTGCCAGACTTGAGGATGGTGCTGGAGGGCTGCCTATGTTGGATGCACATAGTACACTCCCTATACATGGTTGGGCACAGGTATTGTCATGTTTGGCATCCCTTTTACTGTCTGCACGAGTCAGAGAGAGGTGTCATTCCCTGGGCCCCTACTGTGTCAGTGCATATGCTATCCGTTGCCTCTTTGCCAAGGCCAGGATATACTGGGCACGCCCCCTTCTGCCTACTGGGGCAGGCTCAGGTTGTTCCTCCTCCGAGTCACTCTGTGCCTGTACAGGCCTTGGCATTGGTAGGGGGCTGTGTGGCCCTGCTGCATGCTGTTCCTGCTGCAGCTGTTTCCACAGGATCATATTGTGTAGCATAGCACATACCATAACAATTTGGGTACATGTAGCTGGTGAATACTGCAGGGCTCCACCAGATGTGTCCAGACACTGGAACCGTGACCTGAGCATCCCAAACATACACTCTATTATATGTCTGGCCTGGGCATGTGCCTCATTATGGCGTTGTTGTTCGGGTGTGAGTGCGTTTCTGATGGGTGTCATCAGCCACGTCTCCAGTGGGTACCCAGCATCCCCCACCAGATGACTGTAGGGAATGTCCACATCGGCAAATCTGTGGTACAGCTGTGTCAGTTGCCATATGTTTGAATCGTCATAGCTTCCAGGGCAGCCAGCACACGTATTCAGTATAATGCTCTGGACATCACATACAACCTGGCACTTGATGGAGGGAATGTCCCTGTGGTTGATGTAGGCCCTACCCAGCTCACTGGGTGGTTCTTTGATGCATATGTGCGTGCAGTCCATAGCACCCACTACCCCAGGGTAGTTAGCTATTTGGTGGAAGAGACACATATTTCGGGTCAACACCTCATGTGTGTTCATAGGTTCATAGGTTCATAGGTTGGTACAAGGCTATTGGCTCTAGGGCATATACAAGCCTAGCCATAACAATTCTCTGGCTATTCCTTCCCACACTATTTACTTCCCTGGACCACTGACGTGATCCCCAGGTTGAATTTCCTTTCTCCCATCCAATCATCAAGGTTCCTTTGAAGAGGGCCAAAGAGGCGCTCTGCTTGACATGTATGGGCAGTCTATTCCAGAGTCTGGGGAGTCTCTGGATCAGGAACCTATCCCTCCAGCATGTTTTGTTTATTGTGATGACAAGATTTAGATCCCTGGAGCATGTGGCTCTGAGGGATTGGGATTTCTTTAAGTGTAGCATGTCCAACAGCTCTGGGTTTGACATGGCCTTGTATGTTAAGCAGAGATCACCTCGGAGTAGACAATATGCAACAAAGTATAGCTGGAGGTTTTTAAAGTGGTCAGCATAGGGCATCTGCTTTAGGCCTGTGATTCTTTTAGTGAGGTATTTCTGCTGCCTTTCCAGTTGTTGCAGATGTCTTGAGAGGTACATACCAAATGGGGCGTTGTATTCTATAATGGGTCTAATGAGAGATGAGTACAGTGGGACAATGACCTCCTTTTTTCTGGATGAAAAGCACTTAGTGATGAGGTGTGCCATATAGAAGGATTTCTTGACTGTTGTGGCGATGTGGTTATTGAAGGTGAGACCACTGTCCACCCGTGTCCCTAGGTCTCTTATCACACTTTCAGTATTTTGTTACCTGCCACCTATGTGATAATTCACGGGTACATGTTTTTTCCCAAAGGGGATAACTATACATTTCTTGGCATTGAGCTTGAGCCCATGGCTCTGGCACCAAGCATCTGTTTCTGTAAGGCCCTTTGGTAGAGTATCCACATCATTTGGGTATTCAATAATGGCTCCCAGTTTGTAGTCATCTGCGAACTTTGTTAGCCAGAGTCCCTTAGTGTTGGCCTGTACTTCAGAGAAGTAGATGCCAAACAAGAGAGGTCCCAGGACTGAACCCTGAGGTACTCTACTTGTCACTTGTCTGGAGTTGGATTTGGAGTCAGCTACTTTTACAGTGTGGGTTCTGTCAGTAAGCCAGTTGGCAACCCACTGAGTGATGTAGGGATTAATGCCCAGCTTAGTAGATTTATCTATGATTCCAGAGTGGGGGATGGTGTTAAAGGCATTGGTGAGGTCCAGATAGGCTGTGTGGACTGCCTTACCCTTGTCCATGGCTCTGGAGACTGATTCGAAGAAGTCAGTAAGGTTCAGGAGACAAGATCGGCCCTTCACAAACCCAAACTGGGTGGGGTCCAGTGTTTTAAGGTTGCCAATGTTTTTGGTTATAAGTTCCATGATAATACATGCCATGGCCTTGCAGATCAGGCTCGTCAGACTGATGGGGTGGTAGTTCCCGGGATCCAAGTTGGATCCCCCCTTGTGGAGTGGGATAACTGTAGCTGTGTGCCACTCAGTGGGCACGAAGCCTGAGGTGAGGGTATGATTAAACATGACACTTAGGTGAGGTGCCAGTTCATTTTGTAGTTCATGTAGTACACAGCCCAGGATGTCATCTGGTCGCATGGATGCTGTATTCTTAGCTTTGGAGAGTGCGTGTTTTACCTGTGTGGCCATTATTACCAGAATTTGGCAATCTTCCAGTATTGAGATGGGCCATTTAGAGGGTGAGAGGGGGGTGAAGTTGGCACTGAATCAGTCTGCCAGGATATTGGTAATATCCTTGGGATCAGTATATTTAATGCCATTCTGTTGTAGCTCAGAGCAGATCTGAGCATTGCCATTTAGATTCTTGACATAGTTATAGAATGCCTTGTGGTTGTCTTTGGAATCTTTGGCAATTTTATTTTTGTAACTAGCTTTGGAGGATTTTATGAGGCATCTCAGCTTCTTACTGAGGTTGGTAAGGGAGTTTTTTGCATCGTGGGATTTTCCTTTTTCCTGCAACAGTTTTTTCCTTTTGTTGTAAAGTTTGTTTATGGCAGGGGACCACCAGACTGGCTTCCTTTTTTTGGAGGAGAGCATCTTGGTTCTATTTGGGATGGCACAATTCATGCATGAGTGGATGTGCTCGTACAGTGCCTTAGTGTAGGACTCAGCAGTTGAACTTTCAGTTCGCGTCTGCATGGGTGTTATGAAGTTTGTAACGTCTGACTTGAGTAGCATGAAGTTGGCCTTGGAGACATTTTTTATAGAGGTTTCCTTACTGGGGGGTGGGGTGGGATGTGGATGTTAAGGGTAATTAGCTTATGTTCTGACCTTACCAACAAGGGGGTGACCATAGGTGTGGAGCATCGATTTCCCATGTTGGTAATGACCAGGTCTAGGATATTTGAGCCCCTTGTGGGAATATGGATTAGTTGATCCAGGGCATTGGAATTTATGAATTCCAAGAACTGTTGGGCAAAGGTGTTGGTACACAAGTAGTTTTCCCAGTTAATGGCAGGGTAGTTGAAATCACCCAGTATTAGGGTGTTTGGTTGCATATTAATATTTTCCAGTATGTTTAGAAAGGTGTAGTGAGAATCTTGGGGCAGGGTGGGGGATCTGTAGCAAGCTACAATTTGGATTGCAGTCTTACCTAGTGTTAGTTGCACCTGGAGAATTTCAGATGCGTTGTGTTGGGCAACTAACCTGGTGGTGTGAATATCCTTGGTGAATATGGACACTCTTCCAACTTTAGTGTTTTGATCCTGGTTTGGTGGCCAAAAAGTGTGGTAAGAGTTATAGCCTGGTATTGCAGGGGTGCTCTCTGGAGCCTTGAACCAGGTCTCAGTTACTGCACAGATATCGATGTTCTCCATTTTTAGGAGTGCCTCGAGAGGGTGCATTTTGAGGTTTAGACTTCTAGCATTGAGTTTTTGCATGCTTGTACCTGTGATGGTGGTGTTTTTCTCCTTTGAACTTTGCATAAAAAAGGCACTATATGAATGGTAAGAGCCTTAGCCAGTAACCTGAATCCCAGGGGCGACAGGTGCAGACCATCTCTGGCAAAGCATCTTGGTCTGTCGATCATGTTGTCCCAGGCAGACAGATACTGGATCCTCTTTGAATGACACCAGAAGCTTAGCCAATTGTTGAAGTCAATCATTTTGTCCTTATATTGTGGCATAATTCTGGGAGAGGCAGGATGCTACTCAGGGCTAGGGTCATACCTACCTGGGTCACATGATCCAAGAGCTCTTCCATGTCTCTTTTCATGTAGTCCAGGGAAGTACATCGCAAGTCATTCACTCTAACATGGACAATGACAGAGTCATATTTGTACTTGTGGAGTGACTTGAATGCATGAGTTATGTGTCGGATCCTGGCACCCGACAGGCAGCTCACTGTAATTTTCTCCTTGTTCAGCCTAGTGAGTGGGACATTAGTGTGCCTGACTATAGAATCACCTATGACTAAAGTGTTAGGAATGTTGTCTTGCCTTAGGGACTTTTGCTGGGTGGCACACTGGTGTTGTGAGCTATGTGACACTTTGGTTGTGAATGGTGTTTGTTTGCGTTTCAGCTTCGGAGGTCCTTGTTGCTTGGGCAGGTTACAGTTAAGGGCCTCCACATATGTGGATTTAGTATTGCTATGTGTGGGTGTTGATGGTATGAGTTTAGAAGGGCTATGTGTTGCTTGTGGTATAGTGCAGGTGTTAACCTTCTCCTCTTGACTGTCTAGCACAATCTTGGGTGGAGAGACCGTTGCTTCCAGTTTTGCTATGTAAGTGCATCTCTCACAGGTTGTAGTATTGGGTGGTAGGAGGAGAGGGTTGTCTGTGTACATGAGGCAATTGCTGCATTGCCCCAGTATGCCCAGATTCACCAGGTGGACAGGAGAAATCAACGAAAGCTGACCCTTGGGCATGCCTGGTTTGGTGCTTTTTTTTTTTTTAAGTACAGGAGCTGTTTTCCCTTACCTTAGCAAGGTACTTTGCAATTATAGGCTGTTTAGTGCCTATGATTAATTTTTCCTTATTAATAAGGAGAGTTGAGTGCTTGTATCAGTTTAAGGCTTCCTTGTTCTTTTCAGCAGGTATTAGAGCAAGTGCTAGTCACAGGGATGCTTAAAGGTAAGATGAAAAAAAAATAGTTTATCCTAAACACTGCAGTGTGCACTAGAGAAGTTAGATGTGAAAGTAGGTAACTTAAGTTTTACCTATCTAAAAACTTAAGTTTTAGTGGAGAGTCACTATTTTTAAAACAGCAAGATAGATTGAAAGGTGGTGATCACTTTTCTATTCCGATACTATGGAATACAGCAGAATGGCCAATAAATTTAAATAGTTGAAGGGAAGTGATTTCACAAAATGATAATTTTGTGCTTACTCACACAAGCCAGTGAAAGCAGAGAGGAAATGAGATATATGGTCAAATTAACATAAGAGGCAGGCAGCTAAAAAGACAGTGGTATTTAATAACACAATAGTGACAGGGTGGGGAGAGTGGAAAAAAATGTCTGCCTGACTCACAAGAAACAGAGCTGTGGTGTCTTTTGAAGTTTTAATATGCAGTTAAAAGCAGAACACAAACAAAACACAAGGTAAAGAAAACAAATCACAGCACTCAAAATATAAAAAGGCAATAAACCAATACAAAATACAACAAATAAAAAGCAAACCAACCTTTCCCTCACAGCAAAGTGTAGCAGAGTCTGGGTGAGCCTTTCCAATAAAGCTCTGAAATGTTTTATTTTACCCCTCAAATAGAAGGTTTAATTCCTAGCTCCACCCCCTCAGTTCACAAATGATTAACCTTAAGTGACCTCTTCTATGTTATGTCTTGAGGAAATATACTGGCATGTGCTGACATGGCATCCAGGAACTGGTGGAATACTCTGGATGCTGATGCCTGTGAGATGTCCATGTTATCTCCAGTTGTGGTTTGGGAGGTACCTGTGGCTAGTATACCTAGGCCTACACATACCTTGGTATCCAGTGAGACAGGTTCCCCTCGGCCAGTGTGGTATGTCAGGTTTGTCCACCCTATAGCGCTCCACTATCATCAGTTCATGTAGCCCCTGGTAGGTTACCCTGGGTCTGTACACTCTTCTCTGTCTCCTCACTGTGGGTTGTTCGGCAGCATTGACATCCTCACCACCCTCAGCCTCTTGCACATGTTGTTCTATGTTGCCTGCTGCAGCACTTCTCATTTTGTAGGTTTGTTTTTAAAATTTCCCCTCTTGTATACACCGGTGGTGTGGAGTGTGGAAAAACCATGGGGGTAGGTGTTTGCTTGGTTTGTAGTGGTATTCAGGGCTGGGCTGGTCTGCTGCCTGTGTAATTAGCTGATTCTGATAATTTCACCTGGCAGCTCAGCTAGTTCTCCTTGATTACCTTCCTACTGCTGTTTTCCCTTCCCATTGCATCCCTGTTTAAGCCTGTGTGCGTGTCACACAGACAGAGTGCTCATAATTGCACAGAGCTGCTATTTCCTGGTTTAACTTCCTATTTCTTCCTGTGAAACCTGGTGTGCAGCGCGCACACCCGCTTACACTTTGTAAGGAGTGCTAGGCAGTTTGGCCACACCTCTAGCTTAGCTGTCCTAAGCTAGGAGCAGTCCCAAGCCACAGGGCTCCAATCCAAGTACAGTATGCCTGACACACCCACCCATGATGTCACCCATCTCCTAGTCTTGCACCCAGCTATTTCTACTCTTACACTCTTGGGACCTTCCTCACACCCTGGGGAAATCTGGGATTCACTATCCTTCCCCTCATTTGCATAGGATTGCCTACTAATGCATAGTTATATGTCCCACACTGAGCCTCCCTCCTTAGCAACCATTACTCACTGGCCAGGTTGTCTTATGCCTGCCATGGACTTGCATGGCTGAATACTGCTTTTAGGTGGAATGCTTATTTTAGGTTTATTTTATTATTTTCCCTCCGATCCCGTTTGCGCTCCGCTGCCCTATGCTTAAACAGGCAAGATTGGTGAAAGGAATTTAGAAGTTTTGTTTTTTATTTTTTACGCATTTTGCATTGTCAATGGCCTTCTACTTGGCCATTGCCATACTTCATCAATGATATGCAGCCTTTATTTGGAGCTGTCATAGCTACATTTTGTAGTTTGCAGGAACGTACTCGGTTATTAACCGAGTACATTTCTACAGACTGCACTCATCCTGCACTGACAGCTGCCTGCTTCCCGGATCACAGATTACCCTCATCTGTATGGTTTTCATCTGCAAATGAGGGTAATTTGCATAAAGGGGCTCAGTCCGTGCAGGATTAGACTAAGAGCTCATGGGCACATCCCGGCAGCTTGTTCCTGGATTGCACATCGGCCATATTGCCAAAAATAGCTCTTAAACTATTCCTGCATGCTATAACAGGCTTCGTAAATAACATGTTTTATATATATATATATATATATATATATATATATATATATATATATATATATATATATATATATATATATATATATATATATATATATATATGTATACATATACTGATATATATCTATATATGTTTGTGTCTTGTTTGTGTCTTTCGGCTTTTCCCGGTTAGGGGTCACCACAGCGGAGCTCCAGTCCGCTAAATGATTGGTAGTGGATTTTTACGTACCGGGTTACCAGTCCTGATGCACAACCTTCAATGAAGGCACACCCCATTCACATATGCCTCCACACAGAAGACGCTGTAGCTGAGAATCGAATGAGACAACATCTTGCTATGAGGCGACAACGCTACTGCAGCACCACCACCGCAGTGATATATATCTATCTATATATATATATATATATATATATATATATATATATATATATATATATATATATGTATTATTGTTAGAAAAATATGTAATAGTAATATGCATGCTTAGTGCATTTAGTGCATTTGAGATTTAAAAGGGTTAATACATTTATTCTGTTCACACTGCATGAATCTGCACAGCCATTAGAAACGTAACAAGAAGCATTCTATTTTCTGCTAATGTCAGCAAATAACAAGAAGTAATTTGTTTCTGCTAATGTCATGAAAATTAACAAAGGGATATTGATTTCTGCTTATGCCATGAGAAAACATGCAGCTGTTAGAAAGAAAACAATAGATGCTTGAAAGTTTAAACCGTAGTCAGCATTATTTGTACTAAAGCTAGAAATGTACCTTGAATCTAGGTAAAATGCAACACATGTATTAGAACAGTACAATAGAAGAATTGAAATGCTGAAATGGACTGACATAAACCCAAGGCCAGGTTATTTTTCTCAAAATGTTTTTGCAGAATGACAGATATTTTAACTTGGTCAGCAATAAGTCTAACAATATTTTCTGTAGAACATACAGAAAGCTGTGTCTAACTACGTCAGCAATAGAATGTAACATTTTCTATGTGACAGGAAGAGAACTGTATAAGTATAACCTACTAGTCATTAATCATTCAGACAAACCTTGTACCTTTGTCTCCTTGTTGCATGTAATAAAGGGTGCCTTGTTTGAACCTAAGGTGAATTGGTCTTTGAAGTTTTTTCCTTTGACCGATTGGTCCTTCGGACCGGAACCCTCTCTACACCTCGGATCAGATGGGCCAGGTGGTTGAAACCGTACAGGGAAGAAACCATATCGGTTCTTCTTATCAAAAAGCCCTCCGACTGAATTGTCGTTCAAAAGAGGCCAGCCACTTTCTGATCTGCGACTGAAGGATGGGTCTCCGCGAATTGGTGATCAATCACGTGGGTTCAGGTAAGATGAATCTACTTTTTTCTGTTTTCTGTTTTAGATCAGGGACTAGATATGTATTGTTTTGTTAGACTATTTTTCTTACAAGTCAGGGACAAAAAAGATTACTGTCTTGTCATAGATCAGGAGAAACAGAATAAGTAGGCAATCATTCTGAAGAGACTATAACAAAATCCGTGATACCACGTTAAAAAACTAAGAGAATTTACGTAACAATAAAAGGGTAAAACAAAATGGGAAATAATTGCACAAAAATACCCCAAAATCCGCCGTTAACAGAAGACCCAAAATACATGCAGTCGCAGCACGCTGACAATATTAAATATTATTCAAAATGGGTTAATAAGTATGAATTCGATGGCAAATTAGAAAAATCCTTGCTTATCAAACATCAAATGGCTCAAAACCGATTCCAAAGTTTGGGTAAAAAAGCAACGTAAATTAGGAATTCCTCAGGCACACAGGTGGATTGAGGAAGTAAATCATAGGGAACAAAAGAACAAAAATTCAAAAGCAATGTTTTTAGATAAAGAGGACAACAACTTAGTAATAGCATCAGCACCTTCACCTCCCTTACCGGAATATGAAGCAAGTGAACAAGTTAGTCCACCCCCACGATATCCTGTGGTCACTGAAGAAAGAGGCATTATGAAAATAAAACCATTTATTAGAGATCCCATCGAGACCAGGTCTCGAACAAAGGCAGGTAACTCAAATAAAGACATCGAGTTATAGCAAATGGTTAAGAAATCACGATCTATAAGTGAAGGAGAAGAAATATGTCCACTTATAGAAATACCCAACCTTCAGGCAGGACAGGACAATCAGGACCCAACTATTTTAGTGTATAGACCTTGGACTCCGGAAGACATCCGGAAAGCCACTGAGGGACTCCCCCATCCAAAAGTTAATTTTATAAAATTCTCTGAAGATTTACAAGGAATGAGGCTGAGTTATAACTTAAATGGAGAAGAAGTAGAAAAGGTAGTTAGACAAATTGTAGGGCCAAATTGGCATATGATTAGTGGGAACTGGAATCCCCGTGACGCTGCACAAAGACCCCTCCCACATAGCAGCAGAGAATTAGACACCAGAGTAAAAGGTCTGACAGACCGCATCTCTGAAAAATGGAAACCCAGAGCAGACTGGACTTGCATTAATCAATGCATCCAACAAGAAGGTGAAACTATTGACCAGTATTATGCCAGACTATTAGAGTGTTTTAATAACCACTGTGGAATGCAGGTTCCTGAAGATCAAACACAAGATTCCTCATATGAACAGCAGTTAAAGAATGCATTTTTAAAGGGCAGCATTGCACATATAAGCAGTTTTATTACAAAATCGTACAAGCAGGTTACAGTCATTACCTGAATATGCTGGGCATGCTGAAAGGCATTTTAATAGCAAAAAGAAAAAGAAAGCTCAAATATTTTCTGTAGAAGATGAAGCAGAAGTTTATGTAGTACAGTCCGGGAAAAAGGGCAAGAAAAATACACAGGGGAAACAAACAATCTGATCAACGATCAGAGGACTTTGAAGGGCAAATGAAAAGGGGTGAATGTTTTAAATGCGGTAAAAAGGGACATTTGGCAAAGGATTGCAGGAAAAATAAGAAGGCAACAACGGAAGACAAGGAGGGTGAGGACTGACTATATGGTAGTCAGGAATCACTAGAAGGGGCTAGCAAAGAAGGGACAAATGAGAATGTGATAGAGGGAGTAGAGGAAGTGCAGGAAGTTAGTGACAATGAAGAAGATGAAATATTAGACCTAGCTTTATTGAGCTTGGAACTCTATTTGGCAGACATAAAACCAGAAGTTACACTCTTGGTAGAAGGGAGGGAAATCAAATTCTTGTGTGACTCAGGGGCATCATGAACCCTGATACATCCCTCCAAACTACCAGAAAATACAGAGACACCTGATTACATACTGGTTAAAGCAGCTAATAGACAGCTGTATCACGAGCCACTCTCCCGTGACGTTGCAATAACTGATCCAGTTTCAGGATTGACACAAAAAAGCAAAATTGTTGTTTCTGCAAAATGCCCAGTAAACCTCTTGGGCAGAGACCTCATGCAGCTATTTGGTATAGTAGTATTCCAACCATGCAGGGTATGGAAGCATAGCGACAAATTGATACCTTTACATCCAATCGGAGGGTGAAATGTTTTATTGGTACAGCCAGTACTTGGTTACGACTGGTCCAGGGACTGTAACCGAAGAGTTAATGAATGTAGCTGTCAGCAAGTTCCCCTCCCTTGACATGTATAAGCAACAACTGTTGCACTGTACCCTGTATTATTGTAATACACCAGGACCTGATAAGGAATATGAGCAAGAATTGTTTAAGAATCATGCAAACAGATTGATATTGCGTAACCTATACTGGGACACAGAAGGGAACAGTGTAGCCAGCTGTTCATTGCCCCAGGAGTTCTTTGCACTTTATAAATCTAATCAATTACCACATGTTAGCCTAACCAAAAACAGAAATATAGAATGGGCAGACCTAGGAGAAAAAGTCACGAGATGGGAGAAACAGACAGAGCTAGAACTATCAGAATAGGGAATACAAATACAGAAGTTAAATTGGATAACTCAGACCAACCCAGCTGTGCACTTACAGTCTGGTGAGGACAGCTGATTGACACTCCTGTTAAAGGAGGAAGAAAATGCCTTACAAAATATACCAGAGACTCTCTGGTCAACAGGAAAGTCAGATGTAGGACTTATTCGTACAGCGGGACCAGTTACAATCACACCAAAGTCAGCATTTAGACCACAAAAAAGACAGTATCCCTTAAGAAAAGATGTAGAGGCAGGGATAAAGCCTATTATAACAGCCTTACTTAAAGGAGGGATACTAGTAGAATCTCCCGATTCACCATGTAATACACCCTTATTTCCAGTCAAAAAAGCAAATGGAGAATGGCGTATGGTCCAAGATTTACAAGCTGTAAATGATGCAGTAATACCAAGGGCACCTACGGTGCCAGACCCACACACCCTGTTGAATGATTTAAAACCTCAACAGAAGTATTTTTCTGTGGTAGACATTAGCAATGCATTCTTTTCTATACCGATACACCCTGACAGCCAGTATTGGTTTGCATTCACATTTCAGGGGAAAAGGTATACACATACACGACTACCACAGGGATATTGTGAAAGTCCAATGATATTCTCACAAGAAATGGCAAGCAACTTGGCGGGATTCACCCCACCAAGAGGCAGTCAGATTTTACTTTATGTTGACGACATCTTGCTGGCAGCCCCCACCCAGCAAGATTGTAAAGAAGACACCATAGCACTTCTACAATTTTTAGTCGTTGAAGGACATAAAGTAAATAAAAGTAAACTACAGCTTTGGAAAAAACAAGTTAAATACCTGGGATATGTAATATCCAAGGAAGGTAGAACATTAGATGAGGACAGAAGGTAGCAATTTTTCAAGCACCAAAACCCACTACCAAGAAGGAAATTATGTCCTTCCTGGGTACAACTAATTTTTGCCGGAGCTGGATTCCAAACTATGCTTTGGAATCTGCACATCTGACTGATTTTATATATAAGAAGCCTATGGCAGCACAGGATCTGTTACAATGGACACCAGAGGCAGAATCTGCTTTCTGTAAATTGAAGCAGTTAATAGCATCCTCATTAGTTCTAGGATTACCAAACTATCATAAACGTTTTTTCCAAACTGTAGATTGTAAGCAGGGTTACATGACATCAGTACTAACACAGCAGCATGAGGATAAGCAGCACCCCATTGCTTACTATTCATCACAACTAGAACCAGTGGCATGATCCTTACCCCACTGTGTGCAAGCAGTAGTTGCAGCTGCAATGGCAGTACAGGCTTCGGCCTCAGTAGTTTTATTCCACTTTAAGAGTGCCTCATGCAGTCACGATTATTTTACTACAAGAAAAGGTGGCATATCTTTCCCCTGCTAGGCATCTTTTCTGTATGACTATATTGTTGAGCCAACCTCACATGACAATTGACCAATGCATGACTCTGAACCCTTTGACTGTGCTCCCGACCCCTGCAGACAGCACACCATACCGCTGCCTGCAGGTAATTGAGCAAAAGACACTACCTAGAAAAGATCTCACAGATGTTCCCTTGGATGATGCTGAGGTGACATACTACGTGGATGGCTCGTGCAAAAGGGGTCCTGCAGGACAGAACCTAATAGGATATGCAGTAGTTTCTGATACTGAGATTATAGAAGCAAAACCTTTACCACACAACTTATCTGCACAGGCAGCAGCATTGATTGCCTTGACACGGGCATGTACCTTAGCAAAGGGTAAATGTGTAAACATTTTTACTGACAGCCAGTATGCTTTTTCTACTGTACTTGTTTTTGCACAACAGGGGAAAAACCGAGGAATGATAACATCTACTGGCAAACCTATCAATCATGCACAGTTTATTTTAGATCTTTTAGAATCTATTCAGTTACCTCAGAAAGTAGCCATTTGTAAATGCACAGCTCATACCAAGCAACAAGATAGGATTTCAAAAGGTAATGCGAGAGCTGATACAGCTGCAAAACAAGCAGCTACAGAAATATTTCTTTTAAATGAGGAACTACAACCCTCTGAGATTTTAGACTTAGAAATGTTAAAAACAATGCAGACACTCACTACGCAAGCAGAAAAACAAAGATGGGTAAAACAAGGAGCAATTCTCGAGAAGGGGCTGTACATCTCTAGAGAAGGGAAACCGATACTACCATCTAATTTGTTTAGAAATGCAGCTTTGTTGAGCCATGGGCAGTGCCATGTCTCAACAGGGGGGATGGTACGGTTGGTGAACCAGGTGTTCACAATGTACGGATTTACAAACTACTCTAAAAAATTTAGTTTGACGTGTCAGATTTGCAATAAACATCATGCACAAGGGGCATTAAAGCCCAAGCAAGGGAGTTTCCCTATACCACCATATCCGTTTCACACTATCTGTATGGATTTCATAGAATTGAACAAATGTGAAAATAAGAAGTATTGTCTTGTCATTGTAGATATGTTTTCCAGAATGGTGGAAGCCTGTCCAACCAAAAATCCAGATGCAGCCACGGTGGCAAAAGTACTTGTCAAGGAAATCATCCCTAGATTTGGCATTCAGGAAAGGATCTACAGTGACAATGGTACACACTTTGTAAACCAAACCATACAGCAGTTAAGTAAGCATTTTGGTATTTCTTTAAAAAATCATTGTGCATACCATCCACAATCTGCTGGGCTAGCTGAAAGGCATAATGGTATATTAAAAAACAAATTGAGAAAATTGATAGCTGAGACAGGGAAAAATTGGATATACTGTTTACCCCTGGCACTGCTGAGCATGAGAACTGCCCCTACAGCAAAAGGATTGACTCCTTTTGAAAAGTTATTTGGAAGGGCTTACTATACACCCCAATGGAAACTTCTCATGTCACCAGACCAGGAAGCTGATTTTACACTAGCTCAATATATGATAAAAATAATGAATTCTAAACATCTGTTGCAGTTCAATTCTGTTTCAGATAGAAAACAAACTGAGACATCAGAAGTGGCAGTGATACCCGGAGACTGGGTGTGGATAAAAGTTCTCAAGAAGAAGAATTGGTCATCGCCAAGGTGGGAAGGTCCCTACCAGGTGCTTTTTTCGATACCCACTGCAGTCAAGATAGCAGAGCAAGCTTTGTGGATCCACCTGATGCACTGCAAACTAGTTAAGAACTTTGAACTGGACAAAAATCTTACCTCTCCATCGGGGCCCACAGCACATAGTCTGGCTACAAAGGGGAGTCAGATCAATAGGACTGATCCGTCTCAACCCCAGTGAAGAAACCATCAGTGCTGAAGGTCCTATTAGGGCAGAGAGTAAGAACACATGTCTGAAATAAAGATGACAGAATCCAGTAAGATCCAAATGTACCTACTCGGAAGAGTCGGAGAAAACAGGAATGCAGAACAACCATTTCCTCTGAAGTATTGCATAACCATCCTGTTGACTGTACTAGTGACAATAATCTTTTTGTTGTGGCCATTCCTTTTTTCAGCCACACAAACAGGACTAAACAAGCATGCAGATTTGTACACAGAGTGGCACCCAAACTTCAACACTTACCAGGCAATCAGATATGTGTATGCTGGGACCTTCAATGTTTTGAATTGCTGGATTTGCACAGCTTTGCCAACAGCATACGGGGGGGTTATTGCTAACTTCAGTCCCCCTAGGATCCAACAAGACCTGGGAAAATTTAGTCTATGATACATCAGATGTCACATCACAAGATAAAGTAACATTGCACTTGTCTTTTCGACAGAAGGGGACTGTGTGTTTTTACAAAAATGATACAGTTCAGGTGGGTTGGAGCAATTGCAATGTGACTGTTCCCTATAGATGCTACAATAAGACTGATAACACAGGATCCTATTGCAACACGAGCTATGATTCATTTGTTGAACTGATGCATAGGACAACTGATGAAGTAAAACATAATGCTGACCTTTATAGACAACTGTCTATGACAGACAAAAACATGTTTCATCCAGAGCCAGGACATAGTAAAGTTACTACCAAAGTAGAAGTGGTTACCTGAGAATTGGTCTGGCAGTTGTTATTTGGGGTACCTGGTTCCGGCCATACGACACACAGCAGTTTTACCTCAAGGGAAAATTCAGAATGTTCAATGAGAAATCAAGAAGCCTGTCAATCCAGTGGGGCAAATCAATGCAGGCTGGAAAAAACATCATGCTGTGGGCTTAGGGGAAAAATGGACTGTCACATATGGACTTGGGTGATACCATCATCTCGTGGGCAGGTGTACTGCTAGCATATGGGGCAACAAAATCAATCTGGGAACTGAGAAAATTGTCTAAACTTCTCAAAATAATGAGCATGCAAAATTTTCTACCCTAGAATTGGTGACTGATGAACTGGCTGCCATGAGAACTGTAGTGCTTCAAAACTGCATGGCTCTCAACTTCACCCTAGTGGTGAGAGGAGGTATGTGCACTTTAATCCAGGAGGAGTGCTGTTCATATATTCCTGACCATAAACACGAGATAGATAATCATCTTGAGGTAATTCAGCAGGTGTCAGCCTTGACCAAACCAGGCCCAAATCCATTGACGGACTTTTTCCAGAGATTGTTTGTGGGGTGGGGCAGTATCCTGATGAACATCCTGATTGCCATCTGTGTAGGAATGATCCTACTGGTGGTATGTGTGTGCTGCTGCATCCCCTGCATGAAAAGACTTATTAAAGACTTTATGGACATGTCAGTTTCAGAAACCTTATACCAAGGTGCTGAACTTGAAGAATTGTTAAAAATCTGAAAATGCTTTCATAAGTTTAAACTGAATGACTCTCTTAACTGCAAATCCTGAGTAGGAAGAGGTTAGGGGAAGAAAAACTGTTTATGCTTATCTTGAAAGTAGAATAAAAGTATTAAAAGGGGGGAAATGTTAGAAAAATATGTAATAGTAATATGCATGCTTAGTGCATTTAGTGCATTCGAGATTTAAAAGGGTTAATACATTTATTCTGTTCACACTGCATGAATCTGCACAGTCATTAGAAACTTAACAAGAAGCATTCTATTTTCTGCTAATGTCAGCAAATAACAAGAAGTAATTTGTTTCTGCTAATGTCATGAAAATTAACAAAGGGATATTGATTTCTGCTTATGCCATGAGAAAACATGCAGCTGTTAGAAGCTATTGATAAAGAAAACAATAGATGCTTGAAAGTTTAAACCGTAGTCAGCATTACTTGTACTAAAGCTAGAAATGTACCTTGAATCTAGGTAAAATGTAACACATGTATTAGAATAGTACAATAGAAGAACTGAAATGCTGAAATGGACTGACATAAACCCAAGGCCAGGTTGTTTTTCTCAAAATGTTTTTGCAGAATGACAGATATTTTAACTTGGTCAGCAATAAGTCTAACAATATTTTCTATAGAACATACAGAAAGCTGTGTCTAACTACGTCAGCAATAGACTGTAACATTTTCTATGTGACAGGAAGAGAAATGTATAAGTATAACCTACTAGTCATTAATCATTCAGACAAACCTTGTGCCTATATGCTTTGTCTCCTTGCTGCAAGTAATAAAGGGTGCCTTGCTTAACCCTAACATGACATGAATTGGTCTTTGAAGTTTTTTTCCTTTGACAATTATATATATATATATATATATATATATATATATATATATATATATATATATATATATATATATATATATATATGCTGTTCTGCATACTGAAGATATATTGACTCTTGGCCAGGATGTTGTTTACAAGAATTTCAATGGATTTGAGATGTTTGCTGAACTGGTGCAGCAAATTACTTTCTTTAACTGACTTGAACAGTTTAGATGTCTCTGATATACTCTGGCAAGGGTGGCTAACACTGCCCCAGCTGAACTGATTTAATTTCTGGGCCTTTTTTCCCCTTGGAATAGTGCTTAGAAGAGATAGTATTTTCAATGCCCCAAGGGCAGTATTAATAGCAGCAATCTTTATTTTGCAGCATTTTACTAATTAAGTATGTCAGAATCAAGGCATTATGTCACAATCTTCACTATTCCCACACCTTTTTTATTTTACAGTTGTAAGAAGGGTTAAAAAAGACTTTGTTGAGTTATTTACTGCAGCATACAGACTTGCATTTTCAGTTGTAATTCTAATGTATGGAGGTCACAGTAAGAATACATTGGGAAAATTACCTCTTATTAATTAGTTTGATAGGGTCATTTGAGTTTCTGTTATTTTAATATCAAGTATATCTGAACAAGTTATACATCTGTGTTTTTTTTCTCATTGCAGGTTGTTTTTAACAACAATAATTAGGTTTGGCAAAATGTAGAGTGGCATGTGCTGCATTACTGCAGCACGGGATAAAGCTGCATTGTCCAAAGCCAAGAATACAACTTCCCTGGCTGAGTTCTACATGAACTACAAAGTCAACTGGCACCACATCCATATGTCCTGTTCAGTCACAGCCTCACCGAAGGCTTTATCCCTACCGAATGGCACAGTGCTTCAGTCATCCCTCTCCATAAAGGGGGAGCGACTACAGACCCTGGGAATTATTGCGCCATTAGCCTGACAAGTCTGATATGTAAAGCTATGAAGTGCATCATCATGGACCTGATTAACAAAGATATAGTAAATCTCCAAACTCTAGACCCCATGCAATTTGGCTTTGTGAAAGGGAGATCATGCCTGCTCAATCTGATTGGCTTCCTTGAGTTAGTCACCAGGGCTGTGTATGAAAGTAAGGCAGTGCATAGAGCCTACCTCGATCTGGCCAAGGCCTTTGATACCATTTCTCACTCAGGAATTATTGATAAACTCACCAAACTAGGCATCAACCCCTATATCAGTAGGTGGGTTGCAAATTGGCTCACAGATAGAAAGTAGCGGACTCAAAGTCAGACTGCCGACCAGTCAAGAGTGGAGTCTCACAGGGATCGGTCCTGAGTCCTCTCCTGCATCTACTTCTTAGACATCCAGGCCAACACAAAGGGACTCTGGCTGCCCAAGATCACAGATGACTACAAGCTAGGAACCATTACTAACTCCCCAAGTGGTGCAGACATCTTACAGAAAGGCCACACTGAGACCAATGACTGGTGTCAAAACCATGGCCGCAAGCTTAACGCCAAAAAATGTGTCATCATCCCCTTTGGCAAAAACTCAGTTCCCACTAATTACTACATTGATAGGAGCCCACTGATCACTGAAGGCATTATAAAATCTGGGGATGCAGGTTGACAGCAACCTCTCCTTCAACCACCACATTGCCACTGTGGTCAGAAAGTCCTTCTATGTGCCACATCTCATTACCAAGTGTTTTTCATCCCAGAAAAGGTTAAAATCTCTCTCTCTACTCTTCCCTTATTAGACCAATCATCAAGTATGATGCCCCATTTGGTATGTACCTCAATAGACATCTGCAATAGCTGAAGAGGCCACAGAAGTACCTCACAAAGAGGATCCTAGGCATTAAACACATGTCCTACATGGACAGACTCAAAAGACTCCAGCTATTCTCTGTCTCATATCGTCTACTTAGAGGTGATCTCTGCTTGAATTACAAAGCCATGTCTGACCCAGCTCTGTTAGAAATGCTACATGTAAAGAAATCCCAATCCGTCCGCACCACATGCTCCAGATACCTGAACCTCACTACCACAATCAACAGAGAAATCTTGATGAGTGAATGGGTAATAGAAAATTCACCCCGGGGATCACTCTAGTGGCTCTACTTGATAGAGGCACTGGGAACTAAAGTTGGGTGGCACAATGCCAGGGCACCTCTATGGGCTAGGCTTGTAAAGGCTCTAGGGCCATTAGCCTAGTACACACCTATGAACATATGAACATTCCAGGTACCTGGAATTATGTTTCCTTATGCATATGTCTTCCCTGTTGAGCTGTTATCCATAGGTCTGTAGGGTACAGTTTTTATTGGATTCTTTGCTGACTGATTGACTGAACTTCTCCTTGTTTTGGTACCAGGTACCCTCCCCACTTCCTTTTTGCACGTGTTCCTAGTAGTGTGTAGAATGCCTCCTTATATAAGATTTATTTTCTTGTGTCTTTCTTGTACCACTTCACCTGAGTTATAACTCCTCCTCCTTATGTTGATGCTGGAATAAGGCAGGCCTTAAGATTGTTTCTAGCACCTCAGGCATGGTGGGGGTTCTTTGTAGTACCGGGAAGAGTTGATAGTAATTTCAGATATCTTAATCATGAAGAGAAAAACTTGACATGTCTTCTGAACTGATGCAAGTTAGTAAGTACATACTAAGCAGGTGTGATCGTACTGTTTGAAATATTATTATAGATTACATTGCTCCATGTATGGAAAGGCTTTTTGCTTAAAGCTCTGACTACTAGAAATATTAAACCATCCCCTGTATGTTTCCTATCTGTTGCCTTAGTATTATATTCTTAAATTAGTTTTGTTTCTTAATCTTTTGACTTCATAATGTTCCCTTTCCCAAACTGAATGATTATGCACATCTTGTTTTTTTATGTAATAGACAATACCGTGGCGACTAGAACAAAAAGAATGCTCATTTAGTAGCCAGGGAGAGCCACTGGTCACACACTCACTGTTCAGGAGTGAATAGCAGGCAAATAAAGACTGAGGAACTCAAACCCCATATAACAGATCACAGCCTTAACCATCTGGTCCAACTGCCAGACTAGGCTACACTGGAGAGATTAACTTTATTTTATTTATCGTGCCTTTCCCATAAATTCCTCTTGTTGGCATCCATTCCTCTAGTCATTCAACTAGAGCTCTCATCTTATTATGTCCTTTTCACATTCCTTCTGGTGCAGTTTTGAATATAAATTATACAAGCATATTGCTCCTTTCATCCAGAAGCTTTAAAATAAAGCTCAATAAAATGAAGACTGGATTGATTTTATATTAAGAATGTCTGACTCTCTGTACTGTCAGTTTGGAAGTACATGCTATAGCATCAAGTATGGTATGCAAACACCTGTCTGTATTACCTAATCCTAGAACTGATACTGCTGTATACAAAGTACACATGTAACACATCTTAGCAACTTGTCAGGTCTACAAATCATAAGGTGGGACATTTTACTACTTCCTGAAAACATTGGTGTTGCATGTGCTTTGGATTTGTGGATCATGTATTGGTATATTTCTGCTTTGGTAATATTTGACCCACTTATATCCAAAGCAAACTTGTGAAATACTGTTTCTGCTCATCATCTGGATGGTTACAATATGGATTATCAACACTGTTTTTTTCTGTGCGAGATTATGTATGATAGTGTAAAAATTATACTGAACAGTATATGTAAAACACCTGTGTGGAAAAAACAAAATAACTCTTAAAAACATGTAGTAGCTCCTCTCCGCAATTGTAACTACAGTTCTATAAAGTTCACAATTCTTTTATGCCATAGTGCTGTTGATTATGTTCTATCACAGTGCAGGTGACACAACAGGTAACCCACTCTCCTTCAGTGTAGAAGGCTGTAGTTTCTATTCCTATCCCAGGAAACTCAATTACTGACATTACAGTGCAGCATAAGGGGGTGCACCCCTGAGTGAGTCGTCCATCAGATGAGACATCTGCTCAAACTGGTAGTAGTTCAAGCAAATGTAAAAGATCTTATGGCACCAATCAAAAAGAGTAGGGGAACTTTTTTGATGCCCTGGCCAAATTTCTGCTAGTAGTATAAATACCACCTCAGATTTCCACTTGCAAAGAAGCTATTAGCCTAGTGGGACTGACCTGGTCAACAAAGGGTAAAAAAAAATATGTACTTTATCTACTTCTTTTAAATTTGGAAAAGTGTAAGATACATAAAGAGTTGTAGAGTAACAATGCTTTACCACCTGAACATTTAGAATTTCAAACCTGAGAGTATAAATAGTTTTAGCATGGCCAAAACCTCAAGATGTTTCTTTCTATGGCTCCTAGACTGGGAAAAGCTGAAAAAGATTGCTAACCTCACCCAGGATAGCACAGACAAGAAAATGTTCTACACTACAGTAGTATCACAAACATTTGTGACTTTTTACGAGTACATGAACAGAACCCCTCTATCACAGGCCATGAGATCCTCTGACATTACATGGATGAGTCAGGCAGTGATGAACTGATAGAGGGGGGAGGCCAGGTCACTTGGGCTTATGCTTTGTTTATTTATATTACTTTACTAGTGTAGTGCACTGATCTTAGTGGATCATTTGCAGCCACAACCCAGGAGAATAGGATCACACAAGAAATTACCAAAACATATTTACAGATGCAAGGATATGCTAAAAAACAAATATATACATATTTACAGATTCAAGACTATGCTACAACATTTAGCTCAAGAAACAGTTTATAATGTCAAAACATAGATGGAGAAATGGAATTATGCTGAGCTTTATGGATAAGATATAGCCATAATGACTGTGATGTCCTATGCTACAGGGATAGCACCATACTATATTATTCTATAGTAATGTAAGAAGACTTTAAAAGAGGCAAGTGAGAATAGTTGTAGGAAAGTAATAGCATGTTCCTTACAGCAAAGGAGTTAAAAATAGCAGACAACTTACTAAATTCTAGAAGAAGTCATACTAGCCTGATGGCTTTAGTGCTGAATCGTACATGATTTTATGTGAGAAACTGACTATTCGTCTTATGATACTTGTATCAATGTGAATTGATCTTCTCAATTTAAATTTCAAAGTTCTAAACTTTCTCTAGTACAAACTCCTGGCCTTACAATGGAGCTTCATTCAATGTATGTCCAACAAATAGAGTTAAATCTGTGATCTCCCACAAAACTAGCTAACAGATAAAAGATATAGCTTGTTTGGCTATTAAAGGCAACTCATTCCCTAAGTAACAATCCTCAGTGAAAAATGTTTCTTCATATTATATGACTACTCACCCAATATACAATAGGTTATCTTATTATTATTAATAAAACAATGATTCCCAAGTACTGTATTTATATTTACAATCAAAACAAAATGCTATTACAGATTAAATTCTATTTCTTTTTAACATTCTCCGTATCACTGGACATATTCCTAACTGTAATGAATTTGTGAATAAAAGTTCCTTATATTTACAGTAATTTTCTAATGTCAGAAATTAAATGCAGACAAAAGGATAACACATACTCAATAAATGTCCTGATCAGGCAGACATTAGAGGGTAACAAAACTTCTGATGCCCTAAAGAAATCTGGTCTTAGCATTAAACACATTGCACCCACAGACTGAATACATGGTTAGAAAGGCAAATCTTTACTTCTCATAATACTAAGATGTTTATAAATATTATTGTGATTGGCTATGAAGCCAGTGATGGGATATAGGCATTCCTTGTTTTTCTAACCAAAGTAGATGACACCCAATTTCATTTTTGTTAAATTAAATATTTTTATATGGTGACAAGGATGCAATGTTGTCCAGATGGGCTTGTCATTTAGCACAACTGAATAAATTCATAAACAACAGAGTGACTTTAGAATAATCTGCAAATCTGTAACATTACTGGGCAATTCATAGGCATTTCCAGCATAAACAGATTCAACAGTAAATGCCTAAAACAGAGAACCCAGGGATACCCCAAATAATGACCATCGGTTCAAATAAAGATGTAACAACCCTGACCTGAAACGAATGCTTACTTATCCATCTGACAAACCAGTTAATATTATGTGCATTGATATTACATGTCTTTTACTGGTCATGACTGCATCATGTGGAAAACTGTCAAAGACATTAGGCACATAATGTGGAATCAACAGGCAAACCTAGGTTAGTTGCATCTACTATTGAGATGTACATTGGAGAAGGTTAAAACGGGCAATAAGAGATCCAGGTTGGTTAATACCTAAAATGTTAAAATAATTTAGTGGAATAATATTCAAATTAAATCATCGGAATACCTTCCTCAAAATACTGATCAAACAGATGATCTGGGGTCAAGCACAACTCTTCCCATAAAAATGAGGAGTAATAATAGCCACTTTCCACAGATTTGACATAAAGCTTGTCTGTAACATTTCCTGGGAATGAGAAATTAATTTACAACAGAGACTTTTGCTATTTTTTTATAGAAATATACCAGGAATGCCATCTACAAGAACTAAATCTGGCATGTGGCATTAGTGGGATTTCTTGATGGCTGTTTTTTTTTTCATAAACTTGAGATATTGCCCATGCATTAAGACTCTGTTCTCCAACAAACCCTGTCTAATTGCTTATTAAAAAGCTGTACTGTTGTTCCTGAGAGGCTTTTAATGTTTACAGTATCTAAAAATATTTCAGATATGTTTTGATAACTTGAACTGAGTGTAACTCCTGTCCACTTGTATTTGTTTAAACTATTATGAAATGTATGCTTATGTACAAAATGTTTAAAAACAATCATCACCTAAGAAATTCTAGGCTTCCTTCCCACCAAACTGAAACATATTAGAGTGCAGCTGCTGGCAGAAATACAGACACCTAAGTGCATATAGAGAGAAACACATAAGGTACCCATGATTTCATAACTAAAGAACTGCTTAAAAATTAACAGCGGTTACCATAATATTATTTCTATAAGGAACTGTGCAATGAAAAAACTTTTCATACTAATTGTTGTTATGAAACAAACAACAAAACAATGTTTTTCATTACACTTTCACATTTTATAACTTACGGACTTTGAGAAGTTTCTAAATCAAATGTATTAGTCGAATATACATACTGAAGAAATTTGTTGTGACAAGAAGCATATAATAAATTATACGTTTTAGAGGTATTACTTAACATCTAATCAAAAAACAGCATCTAATTTACAAGTCACAAAGGACAAAACCACCACCATAACAGGTATGCAAAATTTGAAGGTAATGCTACTCAATGCTAGAAGTCTAAACCTCGAAATGCACTCTCTTGAGGCACTGCTAAAAATGGAGAACATCAATATCTGTGCAGTAACTGAGACATGGTTCAAGGCTCCAGACAGCACCCCCGCAATACCAGGCTACAACTCTTACCACACTTTTCGGCCACCAAATGAGGAACAAAACACTAAAGGTGGAAAAGTGTCCATATTCACCAAGGATATTCACACCTCCAGGCTAGTTGCCCAACACAATGCATCCAAAATTCTCCAGGTGCAACTAACACTAGGTAAGACTGCAATCCAAATTGTAGCTTGCTACAGATCCCCCACCATGCCCCAAGATTCTCACTACACCTTTCTAAACATACTGGAAAATATTAAGATACAAGCAAACACACTAATACTGGGTGATTTCAACTACCCTGCCATTAACTGGGAAAACTACTCATGTACCAACACCTTTGCCCAACGGTTCTTGGAATTCATAAATTCCAATGCCCTGGATCAACTAATCCATATTCCCACCAGGGGCTGCAATATCTTGGACTTGGTCATTACCTACATGGGAAATCGATGCTCCACACCAGTGGTCACCCCCTCGTTAGTTAGGTCTGACCATAAGCTAATCATCTTTGACATCCACATCCCACCCCCACCCCCCAGTAAGGAAACATCTGTAAAAAAACTTCTCAACTTCATGCTACTCAGGTCAGAAGTGACAAACTTCATAACACCCATGCAGATGGGAGCTGAAAGTTTGACTGCCAAATCCTACACTAAAGCATTGTATGAGGACATCCACTCGTGCATGAATCATGTCATCCCAAATAGAACCAAGACACTCTCCTCCAAAAAATGAAGTCAATCTGGTGGCCCCCTGTCATAAACAAACTATACAACAAAAGAAAGAAACTGTTGCAGAAAAGAGGAAGATCCCAGAATGCAAAAAACTCCTTTACCAGTCTCAGTAGGAAGCTGAGATCCCTCATAAAATCCTCCAAAAGCTAGTTTCGAAAATAAAATTGCCAAAGATTCCAAAGATAACCACAAGGCATTCTATAGCTATGTCAAGAATCTAAATGGCAATGCTCAGATCTGCTCTGAGCTAAAACTGAATGGCATTAAATATACTGATCCCAAGGACATTGCCAATATCCTGGCAGATCTCACCCCCTAAAGGGCCCATCTCAATACAGAAAGATTGCCAAATTCGGGGTAATCACTGCCACATAGGTAAAAAACACACTTTCCAAGGCTAAGAATACAGCATCCATGGGACCAGATGACATCCCGGGCTGTGTACTACATGAACTACACAATGAGCTGGCACATCACCTAAGTGTCATATTTAATCATAGCCTCACCTCAGGCTTCATGCCCACTGAGTGGTGCACAGCTACAGTTATCCCACTCCACAAAGGGGTGATCCACCTTGGATCCTGGGAACTACCACCCCATCAGTCTGACGAGCCTGGTCTGCAAGGTCATGGAACGTATTATCATGGAACTTATAAACAAACACATTGGCAACCTTCAAACACTGGACCCCACCCAGTTTGGGTTTGTGAACGGCCGATTGTGGCTCCTGAACCTGATTGACTTCTACGAATCAGTCTCCAGAGCTGTGGACGAGGGTAAGGCAGTCGACACAGCCTATCTGGACCTCATCAAGGCCTTCAACACCATCTCCCACTCTGGAATCATAGATAAACTTACTAAGCTGGGCATAAATCCCTACGTCACTCAATGGGTTGCCAATTGGCTTACTGACAGAACCCACACTGTAAAAGTAGTTGACTCCAAATCCAGCTCCAGACAAGTGACAAGTGGAGTACCTCAGGGTTCAGTCCTGGGACTGCTCTTGTTTGGCATTTACTTCTCTGAAGTACAGGCCAACACTGAGTGACTCGGTCTAACAAAGTTTGCAGATGACTGCAAACTGGGAGCCATTATTGAATCTCCAAATGATGTGGATATTCTACAAAAGAGCCTTACAGAAACATATGTTTGGTGCCAGAGTCATGGGCTCAAGCTCAATGCCAAGAAGTGTATAGTTATCCCCTTTGGGAAAAAACATGTACCCATGAATTACCACATAGGTGGCAGTACACTAAACACTGAATGTGTGATAAGAGACTTCGGAACACAGGTGGATAGTGGTCTCACCTTCGATAACCACATCGCCACAACAGTCAGAAAATCCTTCTATGTGGAACCCCTCATCACTAAGGGCTTTTCATCCAGAAAAAAGGAGGTCATTGTCCCTCTTTAGACCCATCATAGAGTACAACACCCCGTTTGGTATGTACCTCACAACACATCTTGCAACAACTGGAAAGGCTGCAGAAATACTTCACTAAAACAATCACAGGCCTAAAACAGATGCCCTCTGCTGACCGACTAAAAAAACTCCAGCTATACTCTGTCGCATATAATCTACTGAGAGGCAATCTGTGCTTAACATACAAGGCCATGTCAAACCTAGAGTTGTTGTATATGCTACACTTAAAGAAAACCCAATCCATCAGAGCCACACACTCCAGGGACCTAAACCTTGTTATCACAATGAACAAAACATGCTGGAGGGATAGGTTGCTGACCCAGGGACTCCCCAGACTCTGGAATAGACTGCCCATACATGTCAAACAAAGCGCCTCCTTGGCCCTTCTCAAAAGTAACCTTGACGACTGGATGGGAGATAGGAAATTTACCTTGGAGATCACGTCAGTCGTCCTGCTAGACAGTAGTCCAGAGAAGTAAATATTGTGGGGAGAAATAACCAGGGAATTGTTATGGCTAGGCTTGTACAGTCCCTAGAGCCAATAGCCTAGTACCAGCCTATGAACCTATGAAAATTAAACCAGCAACCAACTCATGTATGTTTCTTGCATTTGCTGCAATAAATAAATACATAAATAAATAAATAAAAATGTATACAGGAAAACAGGCATACAGTAAAGCAGACAAAATATTTGTTTTACGAATACATAAACACAATATAGCATGTACTGTTTGACATCTACTTCTCAGAGGTCCAGGCAAAGACAAAAGACCTGTGACTGACCAAGTCTGTGGATGACTGTAAGTTGGGTGCTGTCATTGACTCCCCAGATGATGTTAGCATACTACAAGAGGGTCTCACAACAACAAATGACTGGTACCAAAATCATGGCCTTAAGTTAAACACAAAAAAATGTATTATCATACCATTCTGCAAAAACACAGCCCCTACTGTTTACCACATCAACAGCAACGACCTAAGCACAGACCCTGTGGTGAGAGACCTGGGTACTCAGGTAGACAACAATCTCACATTCAGCCATCATATCTTGGTAGTGGTCAGAAAAGCCTTTTACTTGGTTCATCTTATAAGTAAAGGGATTCCATCCAGAAAAAAGGAGGCTATTACTTCCCTGTACTGCTCCCTCATTAGGCCAATAATTATGTACAATGACTCGTTTGGTATGTACCTCTCCAAACCACTACACCACCTGGAATGCCACAGAAATATCTCACAAAGAGAATCCATGGCCCCCAACACCTGTCCTATGTGGACAGGCTCATATTACTATCACACTACTCGGTATTGTACAGATTGTTTAGAGGTGATCTGTGCCTCATCTACAAGGCAATCTCAGACCCTGAACTACTAGAAATGCTCCATATCCATAAGTCTAACTCCTTGTGCATTGCCCAGTCAAAAAGCCTAAATCTAATATGCAACATTAACAAAACCTGCTGAAGAGACAGGTTTGTCTCCCAGAGGCCCTTCTCTGTAATAGACTCCCCATACACGTCAAACAGAGTATGTCGCTGACCCTCTTCAAGCACAACCTTGATGAGTGGATGGGAAACCACAAATTTGTCTCAGGGGTTCCCACCTGTGTCCCTTACTGATAGGGGTGATGGGTGCTGATTGAGGTTTCTTTTTTTGGAGATAAACTCTTGCCTAGGTTTGTAAGGGCCCCCAGGGTCATTAGCCTAGTAACCTTCTGTGATCCTATAAGACATTCTTCTTACATTCCTCTGTTTGATCTAAAAGAACACTTAAAATAATTTGTCTTCAGAATAATTATCCACTTGTTTTTGAAATATACAATCTAGAACTATAAGTATGCATTATCCATGAATTCGTTTTAAATTGCATAAATTATTTCACTGACTAATGCAGCTGCTGCATGCACCCTCTGTTTAGTATCATTATTTTGTAACATTTCAGTGCAGAACTCAGTGCAGAATTTCCCTTAAGAGCTAAAGAATAACATTTAAATTTAGAGTTGCTACCTTAGTTCATTAGTTCAAGTCATCATTTTATAAATAGTTTCAATAATTTTTTCATAAGGAGTTTTTTATAAAGAGTTTTAGCAAGGACATCAGTTTTTCAGGTCTGCTACAGGTGCTCACATGCTAGAAGCTCATAACACACTGCCTCACATCCACTTGCTCAAAAAAGAAAGTACTTGAACTATCTCTAGTCTGATCTACTATTTCTATTCAGCCTTGCCAACACCTGACCCTATGAAATCATATAGTCGCTCTAACCCTAATACTCCTACCCAGTTCACAACCTGAGTATTCACTTACCCTAAACCTCCACTCCTCCTCCCTAACCCTAAAGTTCCCGATCACTCTCAAAACCTAAAACTCCAATCCCCTCAGTAAACCTAAATTCTCCTATTACTCTTTAACCCTAAAATATGCGTCCTGCTCCCTCAAACTAAAATTTTCTTCCCACTCCCTAACCCTAAAACTCCCTTCCCAATCATTAACCTTAAAATCCCTCTTGCTCTTAACATTGATACCAATCTGCTTTTTTCTGGACTATCTGGAAATCAAACTGATTGTCCAGTTGTCTGATAAACACTGTACAAACTCCGGTATTCCGTTTAAAAAAAATAAAGAAACAGACTATCAGAGTGCGTTAAATTGGCACATTCGAGATTCCTTGGTTTACTACACCTGTTACCTGGATGACATATTTATTTTATGGAAGGAATCAGGAGATAGATTAGTGAAGTTCATTTAGCACATTAACAACACTACTGATTTTTTAACGTTTTCCTTTAATTGTGATATTAATAGTATTAATTTTTTAGATATCCAGTTAACTGAAAGTTCTGATTCTTGTTCTTTTATGGCTAATATTTATAGGAAACTGACCTTCTCTAACACATATAGTATATATACTGTACTAGTTGGCATCCTAGGTTCCAGAAGAAGGCAGTAGTAAAAGGACAATTAGTTAGATTAGCCAGAATGATAACAGACTTTGGAGTTTTGTAAGGAATGTAATGTATTATTGGGTATGTTTGAAAAGAGGATATCCTAGAATGTTTTTGTTTGAGATTAAGGAAGAGCTGGTGCGTAAAAGAACACAAGGTTTTTATACCCCTCTCATTGGCCATGAGATGTCTAGTGGAAATAGTGTAGTAGAGGGAAGGTTAGATTTTAAACACAGGTTGCAATGTGTGATGCAGGTGGTTTGGATAATTGTAAAACATTTATTTCTGCCTTCTCCTTAGATAAATATACTATTGGTAACATTTTAAAAAGAAACTGGGCTATGTTTTCCATTGATAGTAATATGGTTAATGTATTAGGAAATACTCCTAAAATTATATATATAAAAAAGACAAATCAATAAAACATTTATTAGAAAGTAATAAGGCACTAGTTATAGGGAAAGTTGGTATGGTAAAATGTGGCAGATGTAAGCAGTATCCCTATGTTTTCACAGCAGATGCTTGTTCACTAAAGGTACTGGATATAATATTACAGGTTATTTTTCCTATGATGCACAGCAGGTGGGTATATGTTGCATGTTGTAGTACATGTCTGGCATTCTATATATGAAAAACTTTGAGGAAGTTTAAGGAAGGGGTGTATGACCATTTGACAGACATCAAGAAATGTAGGAATACTAATGCACTTTATAGGCATATAGCCGAGTACCCTGAACTTCTTCTTCTTCTTTCGGCTGCTCCTGTTAGGAATCGCCACAGCAGATCAACTGTTTCCATTTCTTCCTGTCCTCTGCATCTTGCTCTGTCACGCCAACCACCTGCATGTCCTCTCTCACCACATCCATAAACCTTATCTTAGGCCTTCCTCTTTTTCTGTTACCTGGCAGATTTATCCTTAGCATCTTTTTCCCAATATACTCTGCATCCCTCCTCAGCACATGTCCAAACCAACATAATCTTGCCTCTCTGGCTTTGTCTCCAAACCTTCCAACCTGGGCTGACCCTCTAATGTACTTATTCCTAATCCTGTCCATCCTCATCACACCCAGTGCAAATCTTAACATCTTCAACTCTGCCATGTCAAGCTCTGACTCCTGCCTTTTTGTCAGTGCCACTGTCTCCAACTCATATAACATAGCTGGTCTCACTACCCTCTTGCAGACCTTCCCTTTCACTCTTACTGGTACTCGTCTGTCACAAATCACTCCTGACACTGTATTCCACCCACTCCGTCCTGCCTGTACTCTCTTCTTCACCTCTCTTCCACACTCACCATTACTCTGAACTGTTGATCCCAAGTACTTAAACTCATCCACCTTCGCCACCTCTACTCCCTGCATCCTCACCATTCCTCTATCCTCCCTCTCATTCACACACATATATTCTGTCATAGTCCTGCTGAACTTCATTCCTCGTCTCTCTTGAGCATATCTCTACCTCTCCAGGGTCTCCTCCACCTGTTCCCTACTCTCACTACAGATCACAATGTCATCTGCAAACATCATAGTCCACGGGGACTCCTGTCTGATCTCGTCTCTTAACCTGTCCATCACCATTGCAAATAAGAAAGGGCTCAGAGCTGATCCTTGATGTAATCCCACATCCACCTTAAACGCATCCGTCACTCCCACTGCAGACCTTAACACTGTCACTCTACCCTCGTGCATATCCTGTACCACTCTGACATACTTCTCTGACACTCCCGACTTCCTCATACAATACCACAACTCCTCCCTAGGCACCCTGTTATATGCTTTCTCTAAAGCCACAAAGACACAATGCAACTCCTTCTGACCTTCTCTGTACTTTTCCATCAACACTCTCAGAGCAAACCGCATCTGTAGTGCTCTTTCCTGGCATGAAACCATACTGCTGGTCACTAATCGTCATCTCCCTTCTTAACCTAGCTTCCACTACTGAACATGGGTTTAAATTTGCAGTGATGTAGCAAGTAAAAAATGACATGGGGGGATTTATTACTGCTGACCACTTAGATAAATGTGAGTTAAAATGGCAATTGATTTTAAATGCTACTAATTGGCCAGGAATAATTTTAAATGCTACTAATTGACCAGGAATCAATGATTCAGTATCCATTAGTTGTTTATTAAAGTTAAAAATTCAGAGGTATAATGTTTTTAACATTTTGGATTGCATGTTATATATTTTAGCATTTATTATGCACTTTTGATATATGATTAGTTAATTGCTAATTAATTGATTATGTCATATGACTGGTGGGTTGTTATAAATGGTTGGGTTAAGTTATGGTTATTTGTTCTGAAGAAGTTTCTTACTTTGAAGAAATGAAAGTGCTTAAGTTTTGTGAGCTTGTTTTACAATAAAGATGTTTTGTATGATTTGAGCCCTGTCATACCATCTCTCCAACTGCTTTACATGGTGTACAGTGTTTGAAGTTCATATACTTCTACTGTTAACAGGTTGGAGAATATCTCCTTTTTTGGATTTGTAAATACCTTTGACCCACAGGCTACCACTCTAGTCTCTTATTAGTCACAGCTTCTGTACCATTCTGACTGCCATCTACTTGCAACACAACTGACTTATTCACATAGTATTTCAGTGTTTGTGCAACTTAACTAAATTCTGAAGGATCTTAAATCCCTTTTCCTGTAATTGATCTGTGCTCCAAGAGCATTGTCAGATGTATCTTTATCTTAGAAGTACTAACCACAAGCTGTACAAGATACTTCATCACTCAAAGAAACCACAGCAATACATCTTACCTTCTGGCTCTGGCATTTGTACAGTTACTTGAATCTTTTTACCTCATACTTTAATCCATTGATATTAGAATATGACCCATATAATTTCAGAAGACTTGCAGTCTTATTTCACATTTGTTCTTAACTGAAATTATGCTGACTTGGCCTACTTAACAGCTGTGTAAGTCTTGTGTTATGTTCATTAACAACATACCAACAGATTAGCATTTTTTAATAAAATCGCACTTCAAGCAGTCAGTTAGTTGTGCAACAGCTCTTTACAACATCTTTAATAATGATGAAGTACCAAATAGAAGTCTAAAAAATGTGTACCCCCCTAATTGTATACAATTTGGAGCATATTTCATCTGCTTTATCTTCTAGAAACCCTGGCATAAAAAGTAGCATTTGATACTCTTTTAGCTCACTTATTAAACTGAAAGAAATTGATAATGCAATCCTTAAATACTATATTTAGATATTTCTGTTCAAACCAAATGTAAATATTATCTTGCTTTATGATAATATTGTAGTATTTATGTATTATTTTGTCTTTGTAATGACACCTAGGCTTTTCATTCACTTGTGCCCATTTTGTTTTCCTTCTGGGAATTACTGGTACTTTCTTTGAATCATGTATTAATGTCATAGCACTGGGTTTTATTTTTATATGATTTTCTCATGCAAAACTTCTTCAGTAGATAAATAAATAAACAAATAACTAACTAACTAACTTGATGAGTGGATGGGAGATCGTAGGTTTACCCCGGGTATCACTTCTGTGTCACTGTTAGACAGAAGCACAATATACTAACCTCGGAAAAGGGCATAGCAAAATTAATTTAAAATGGGTGGCGAAAGCCATACACACTCTGGCTAGGCTTATAAATGCCCTAGGGCAGATAGCCTAGTATGAACCTATGAACCTATGAACCTATAAATAACTAACTAAATAAGGCATAAGCCTGCATCATATCACTACAATGGCTCAAAAGAGTATCTATAGTGCCTCTGTGATTGTGTGATTGATTCTGCATGCATGTAGGCTTTGATTTTATACTGTGCTATAGTTTTAACATTCCTAGTTTCCTACAGAAGAGATGGAGGCAAATGCCAATGTCTTATCTCTGGCTCATTCATTCAGAGCTTCCCTGTGTCTGGCTTGGACTCCTGCGACTACAAGACTTGGATTGCTTCTAAAACCATCTGGAGCTACAAAGTTGATATATGTATTTCTTGCACTTGCTATAACTGTCGCAGTGCAGTTTAACACTTCTGTCATGCATTTATTGATTTGTTTGAATTTATCACTGTTTTTCAGCCTACAATTGTTAAATAAATGCCATCTATTTGTTACTCTACTGCTCATAAGTTGTTTTAACCATATTCTGATATTTCCCAACCTCTTCTGACTGTAAAGGCTGTTCTGAGTTTGACAAAGTTCTTCTGAGTCTGTCAAAATACTTTTAAGTTTTGCAACGTTTTCCTGTGTTGTTGCAGGTCTCTTACATTGGTCACTTTTTCCTGTATTTTGAAAAAAATTCTCAGGGTTATTAAACTTATTTCCAAGGATTCCTGATACTGCAGGAAATCTGACTTTTGTTGTAAAGTATTTGTTACTGCACTTGAGCTCAGAACCAGCTCATTTTACATTAAGAGGGTTTTTTTGCACTTTGGTCAGATTGCTGAATTCAACCCATCCAAGTTGAAAAAAGCTGTTGTAAGGTGTGCAAAGTGCTGGTCCCACCACTGCCACCAATATGTGAAGAGCGATGGTCCCACCACTCCCAACCAATATGTAATGCATGATGGTCTCAACACTGCCAACCAATATTTGATGAGTGTGATGGTCCCACCACTTCCAACTGATATGTGACAAGTGATGGTCCCACCACTGCCAACTAATATGTGATGACCCCTCTCTTGGCCAGTAATCAAGGATCCTGAATCCTCACCACTGGTATTGGAGAGGGATGTGCACTTGGATTACAAATGGATATACTCAGTATTTCCAGATGCAGACCTCTCTGCATGAAGCACAGTTTCCCTTAAGAGCACACAGGGAACAAACTCAGCCCGGGGCATGAACTTCTCTATATCTGTCTCCCTCCAGGTCCCCAATAAGACTCCCCACAAGTACAGCTGTCAGCTTAGGTCCTCAGTTGAGTGTCCAAGCCAAGTCCTCCAGCACTGTGTCTGTAAACCCAGTGCTTTGTGTCCCTGCCCGAAGTAGCTGACACACACACACACACACACACACACACACACACACACACACACACACACACACACACACACACACACACACACACACACACACACCTGGGAAAGGCTGGCACAAATTTACCTGCAGTGTCCCCTTCTGCCCAGAGAATAAGATAGCTATAACTGCCATCAGACACTCCAAAATCAACTACTCTAAGGCCCTTAACAAATGGTGTTCAATTATATTGTGTAATATTAATACTAATATGGATGGTAGTAGTTGACCAAGATGGCTAGGCCTTCCGGAGATGCCTACATAGTGTCACCAAATAAATATAAACACTCTGAAATGTTAAATACTTTCTACAAGGATAAGCTATATTAAACATTTTAAAAATATTTAATAATAAATAATAAAAGAGAATGAAAACACTGAATATATTCATAGTAAACCACAGATATCAAATCACAGGGAATATTGAAAACAGCACTGATGGACAGGCTCAGACAAATAAAGAAAAACAATATCTAAACTAAGCTTCACTATATTCCTGGCTGATTCTATGAGAATTATTCTTCCCTAATGACTTACTTGCTAGACCAAGACACAATGAAACACATGAGCATTCTTTCTAATCAGGTTCCCTAAAACAGAATACTCCATCCTCAAACATTACTCCCTGTAAAATATAATATCCAAGATGGCTTGCAGAATGACCTCATCTGGTCACCTGACTCTAGGTTCTCACAATAACCCGCTTTGAGACAGGAATTTTGCATAGATGACTACAATACACATCTTAAATGTTTATGACAGTGCCTGGGGCTTCCCCTCTTTAAACTGAGCTAATGAACAATGGCTTCTTCCAGACCCACTGCCTCTGATCTTATTCAGCACCGTGGGGTAACTTTTTAATGGTTTAACAGCTCATTTACATTTCCCTTATTTTTCTTAAAGTAAGCTAGCTGGTTAAACTTGGCTATCCAATTGTCCTCTATTAAACATATACATTTAACTCAGTTACAATAATACAGGTACATTATTTTTCATTCCAGCAGGGTGCACTGCATCTGTAGAAATCAGTTTGATATATAAATGACATATAGTTATTTACAAAATTCCAGATAGCTGCACTGGCACAAGTCATGCATCTGCTCCCCTACTTCTCCTGGCATGGCTGGCCATACCTCCTATCATTACATAATGTTGATTGTGTATTTATCTGATTGGCCTATTGGCATAACTGTTGTAAAAGTCTTTCATCCTTCTGGTATAAAAAGATTACATTTTTGTGGGATTCTGCCCATTCTCTCAGAGCTTATCTGTGCCTGGCTTAGACACATGTGACTACAAGACATGGATTGCTTCTAAAACAATCTGGACCTGCAAAGCTGATATAAGTATATTTAGTACTTGCTTTAACTATCTCAGTGATATTTAACACTTCTGTGCTGCATTTATTGATTTAGTTGAATTTATTATTTTATTTATTTATTTTATTTTACATTTGTTGACCGGGCTAGTCCAGCTGGATACATATCCATTTTCAGCAGAGGCCCGGGGAGAAAAGCTCCACAAGAGTACAAAACAATATTTGTTTTTAATAAAACAAAACTATAAAACAAAACTATAAAATAAATTCAAGGTTAACAAAATGGAAGTAGTATATACAATTAAGCTATTTTATGCAAAAAAGAACATATTGAAGTAAACAGTTGGGTAAAATAAGTAAGATGTACAATACAGGAACACACTTGAAGAGGTGAGTCAACATTAGATATTAGTGTGACAAAGAGACATAATAAGATATAAAAGAGAGTACAAATTAGTTGAAGGAGAAGTTAAGAATCTGGGTCCCAGTAAGCAGGTAGATTATGCAGACATTGAGATATGGAAATTTAGTGAGAAGACAAGAGAGGTTAGTCTGGGTTAAGACAGGTGCATAGCCAATGTCTTTTAAGGTAGGATTTAAGCCTGATTTTAAATTGTGAGAGTGATGGTAGTGAGGTTAGGTCACTGGGAAGAGAGTTCCAGGATTTACCCATGGTGTTAGAGAATAGGGAGTCCCCTGCCTTGTTGTTGGCTTTTTGTGTTAGTACTAGCATTTTAGTGGCTGAGCGGAGGGTATTGAGGTTACTGTAGGGGATGATAAGGTTGGTAAGAATCGGTGTGTTACTAGGTTGATACAGGATTTTATAAGCAATTATTAATTGTTTAAGTAGCAGTAGGTTATTACTGTTTTTTCAGCCTGCACTTGCTAAATAAATGCCATCTGTTTGTTACTGTACAGCTCTTAAAGCTGTTTTACCAGTATTCTGATATTTCTTAACCTCATCTGATACAGCAAAGGCTGTTCTGAATTTGCCAAAGTCCTCCTGACTCTGCCAAAAAATGTCTAAGTTTTGCAAAAAGTTTTTCTGTGTTATTGTAGTTCTCTTACATTGGTCACTTTTTCCTGTCTTTTGTGAACATTTCTCAGGGTTTGTGAACTTATTTCCAAGAATTTCTGATACTGCAGGAATTCAGACTTCTGTTGTAAAGCATTTATTACTGCACTTGAGCTTAAAACCATTTCTTTTTACTTTAAGATGGTTCTTTTTCACACTGCTGGTGGAAGGTCTGTGTATTTTTTTCTGTAATGTTTGAACATTTCTCAAGGTTAGTCAAGTTATTTCCAAGGATTCCTGGTTGCTGCAGGAATTCTGACTTTTGTTGTAAAACATTTATTACTGCACTTCAGCTCAAAATCAGTTTGTTTTACATTAAGAGAGTTCTTTTGCACTCTGATGATAGCAGAGAGCTGAATTCAACCCATCCAAGTTGGAAACAGCTGGCTGAAGATTTATTGTATATTTATCTGATTGGCATGAGGGCTTAACTGTTATAAAATCTTTCATCCTGCTGGTATAAAAACCTCTGTGCAAACACAATTCCTCATGCCTTGTGTAAAAACAAACCTATCCAGTTTAAATTCCTCTAGACAAAACTGTCTTCATAGTCATCCTCTGTTTGCAGCTGCTTAAAAAGCTGCCAGTTTCTGGAGAGGGAAATACCACTGCAGTTAATCTAGTAGTTTGCGGCTAAACATTCTCACATTGACCTTTAAGTGACTCTCCCCTACTCCTTCTCATATACTAAGGATCTGGCATAATGGATAGGCACTTCCCTGTCATCTCTATTTCTGGTCTGGTAGACATGGGCATCCTGAGGCAGCGTAGTAACTCTTTTATATTCACAGACAACCATTTAATTTTATAACAAACAAGCGCAGTGTATGAGAGATGTAGACAGATCATGTCACTGGAGGCAAAGCTCTTGACCTCCTAAAAACATCTCTCACTAGCTCTGTGTACATTCAAATAGGACCATACTTCACAAAACACATAACTCTGAAAATCATAGTAGCCCCCCGAGCCCATAAGACAACACTCCACACAGCCAAACATTCTATTTATTTAGGATTCCATTGTAAGACATACTGATGTCCCCCTTACCAGGCTAAACAAGGAGAAGATCACAGTGAGCTGTCTGTCTGGAGCCAGAATCTGACATATCACACATGACAAGTACCAGTATGACATGGTCATAGTCCATGTGGGTATAAACAACCTAATATGTACCTTACTGGACTATATGAAGAGAGACATGATGGAGGTCTCTGAATATGTGTCTCAGGTGGTTATGAATCTAGCTTTGTGTCGCACCCTACCTTCACCTATGATGATGCCACAGTACCAGCAAAAAAGATTGACTTCAACAATTGGCTTAGTTTTTGGTGTCACAATAAGGGATCCAGTATAAGTCAGCCTGGGGAGACATGATCAACAAACTATGATGCTTTCACAGAGATGGTTTGCACTTGTCACAACTTGGCTTCTGGATTCTGGCAAAACTTTACCTATCCCCATAGTGCCTTTTTTATGCCATGCCAAGTTGTTAAACTCTTCAGCATAACAAAAAATAACTCAATCAAAGGTACTGCTGCTCAACACTAGGAGTTTAAATTAAAAACTGCACTTCTTGGAAGCACTCCTCACCCTGGAGAATATAGGCATATCTGCAGTGACAGAAACTTGTTTCAGAACCATATAAAGCACCCCAGCTTTTAAAGGCTACAATGTCTTTTGTACATTCAATCCCACTTAGCTCAGGATAAAACAAAGGGAGGAGGTGTCTCAGTGTTCACAAATGAAAAGTACACAGCTAGACTGGTCCAACAACATGACTTACTTGAGCTATTCAATACCCAACTAAACATAGATGCAACTCCCATATCATATCTTTGCTAGCTTACAGATCCCCTAGCATGAATCTGGAAAACCACACCTCCTAGCAAAACCTGCTGGAATCTCTTAACATTCAGCCTAACACCATATTTATGGGTGACTTCAGCTACTCCTCCATAAACTGGGAAACTTATATGATCCATAATTCACTTGTTCAGAGGTTTTTAGACTTCTTCAATGCAAATGCCCTGGTGCAACTAGTTAGCTGTCCAACTAGATCTTCAAATATCTAAGACCTAGTACTCACAAATCTGAGAGGATGTTAATCCCTCTCATGCATTAACTTCTCTCTGGTAAGATCTGACCACAAAATTATTTCCTTTAGTATTAAAACTAACCTAGAACCCCCATCATACTCCAAACCTGTTAAGAAATTTGCTAAGGCAAATTACCTCAAACTAAGTGACAGCTTATTAAACTTCCAAGTGCCTCTGAACCTGCATTACACTAAGGCCTACTCTGAGCTGTACACAAAAGCAGTTTACAACCATATTCAAAGTTGATAGAGGAGACAGCACCTGTCTGAGTCAAACCTGTGATTAATATCAAAAATAAACCACCCTGGTGGACCTCTAGAACAAATAGGCTATTCAACAGAAGAAATAAAATCCTTTCTAAAGCCAAGAAGGAACAGACAAATCATTGGAAAAAGACACTCACCAGTCTAAGCAAACAAATTAGAGAATTGGTTAAATCTGCTAAAGCAAACTATGAGGCAAATATAGCCTCCCAGGTGAAAGACAACCATAAGGCTTTTTAAATTATGTTTGTAACCTCAGGGGAAATGCTCAGCAATATGCCGAGTTAATCATGAATGGCAGAACTTACACCCAGCCTGAAACTATAGCAAACCTGCTGGCCAAGAAGTTGAGTTGAATCCTCTCCCCCAACATCACCTTCTGCCACACCCAACAAAATACCTGCAACCATCCCCTTACAACTCATTACAAGGGAATAGGTGCTTACTCAACTTGTTAAAGTCAAAAACACAGCCTCCCTGGGTCCTGACAACATTCCAGAATGCTTCTTAAATAGCTTAAAACAGAATCTATCAGGATTACTAGAAACCCTCTTTAACCACAGCTCCCAATGGGCTTTGTCCCAAAGGAATGGAGGACTGGAATAATTGTCCCTCTGCACAAGGGGGCCCATCAACTGACCCAGGGAACTACAGTCCCATAAACTTAACCCATCTTATCTGCAAGGCCATGGTGAGAATTATCATGGACAGGATCAATAATGACATAGGAACCCTCCAAAAAATTGGAACAGAACCAATATGGCTTTGTCAAAGGGAGCTCTTACCTGCTTAGTTTAGTGGCTTTCTTCAGGAAAGTCACCAGGGTCATGGATGAGGGTAAAATGGTGCACTCCACTTATCTACATCTGCCTAAGGGTTTTGACATAATCCCCCACTCAGGGATCATAGATAAATGTACTGAATTAAGCATAAACCCCTACATCATCATATGGGTAGCCAATTGGCTCACTGACAGGACACCTGTCTGGATAGGTGTATACAATTCTGATTAGAAACCTGTTACTAGCATTGTCCAACAGGGCTCAGTGTTGGAACCCCTCCTGTTTGTTAAATACTTCTTTGAAGTGAAGGCTAATATTGGGGGTCTCTGGCTCACCACATTCACTGATGACTGTAAGCTGGGAGCAATCATTGAATCCTCAGATGATAGTGACATCCTGCAAATGACAAACAGCTGGTGCCAAAACCATGGTCTGAGACCAAATGCTAAAAAATGCATAATCATACCCTTTGATAAATCAGAAATTCCTGCAAATTATAATATTGATAGCAGATAGATAGTAACCTAAACTTTGACTACCAGATAGCTACAGTAGTAAGGAGATCCTTCTGTATGGCTCAACCTATAAGTAAAGGCATGGCATCAAGATCAAAGGAAGTCATAGTGCCAATGTACTTGGCCCTCTTCAGGCCCATAATTGAGTATAATGCTCCCTTCAGCATGTACATAACCAGGCACTTACATCAATTGGAGTGGCCACAGAGGTTTCTCACTAAAAAAAATAGAAAGCATATTACACGCCTTATGCAGACCAACTAAAGGCCCTATCCCTTTACACTGTCTCATATCATTTTTTGAGACAGAACTTATGCTTGACCTACAAGGCATTCTCTGATCCAGCCCTGATGAAAATGTTACATATTCACAAGAAAAATTATACAAGGGTAACACATTTCATGGACCTGAACCTTATTTCTGACTATAACAGAACTTGTTGGAGAGACAGAGTCATATCCGAAAGGCTGCCTTGTCTATGGAATAAACTTTCCATCTTTGTAAAACAAAGGACATCCCTCATTCTTTTCAAAAAGACTTCAGATAAATGGATGGTGAACCATAAATTCACTCCTCGGACACTGCTCATATCCCTTATGGTCAGAGGCAGTCTGTAAAATAACTCAGGGCTTCAACACCCAAAGACTGTCTACCCTGATACTAGCCCATCCCATAGTTGGGGAACTAAGATATAATACTGTCATATCCTGGGTATTATTGGCTAGGCTTCTAGATGCTTTTGCAACATTAGCCTAATAATCACCTATGAACCTATGAACCAATTACATAATCTATCTCCTAGCTTCCATCCTTACCAGTTCTATAAATGTATTACCTTCTCACTTATCAAGAGCTTAATGCTGTTTTCTTGTGCATAGTGGATCACCAGCTTTGTGGAAGTCAGAGATCAATCGCAACATTCTGACTTGGATTCTTGTCACAGTGTTTCCAAGGCATTTCCATACATACTGTACCATTTTTTTCAGTTCACTGGTAACTACAAAAAGCTAATTTTAATAGTGCTACAAAAATGTTTTAAAAATCACATTTTGTTTGCATTTACATATCTGGGAAATGTTATTTTCCAACACAGGTTCTCATAATTGATTACATGAGGACAATGCGTTCTTGCATGCACACAGACATACACGTAACATATAAATTAAATTAAAGTTACCTGCTCTTTTGTCACTATGTTTATTATAGTCCATTGCCATGCATTTCTCATTTTCAGATCTATTACTTCATTCAGTACTCAGTTGCTTTATTACTCATTTTTTTCTCTTCTGATTTGTTTTCCTCAGTATCATTAACTGCATACTTGTAATTTCACTTTCTAAAATCCTCACCTTTTGATAAGGTCAGAAATATTTATTTTTATAAGCTGATCTGGATTTCATCATATTTTATACGCAACATATTTTGTTATTAATGAATTGTATAACTCTCCAGAATCACAGTGTGTCGCTCTTCAGTTTAGCTCAGTAACATAAAGATCTCTAGTGAGTAAGTGATAAATCCTTTATGATTTCTCAATAGTTCTTGAATTTCTAAGTGCTGCCATTTTGTCGTTCTTTTCTTTAAAAAAATTAAAGTTGACTAAATATATTTGAGGCTTCTTCAATAGAGGTATGCAATAATGTAGTACATTGTATGTTTTTACACTTCTTAGTTGATCCACTGAAGTGCGGAATGAATCAAATTTGGATGGTGCAACCGATACTATATCATCTATACCACAAAGCAATGAAGCATATGACCAGTTCTCATTTTGGTCTGAAGGCTATCTTTGCAACATTATTGTTGTAAAATGTTAAGATAATGCCTAGGAACAAAATTAAATTTCCCTTAATGAAGCATTTCTAAGAATAAATCTCAGAGATTAAGTTTACCAATGTTTGTATAGAATGAACATTTGCTATTTTATATCAATTAAGTCTTTAAATCCATTAATGCAGTGAAGCCACACAAACATGAAAGGTATCTTACAAAATGAAACTTAGTATTCTGTTTATGTTGACTTCATGGGTGCCTTAACTTTATGGGCAGATTTTTTTCCATTTTGCTGACGCTGAGTTTCAGGGAAAGCAGGATACATATTTAATTGAGCATTATCAATACATTTCTTAAAATTGAACTGTGTCAGCTTAGCTCTACTTGGTTCATTAGTGCAGTTTTTCTAAGCAATCTACTTGCATTTAAGCAAGTTTCAGAACTGTCATATTATTTGAAGAAGTAAAGCTAAGAAAACATAGCAACATATACAATTTAAAGCATCAGTAAAGAAAGAGAGTATTGCAAATGACAGCAGCTATGCTTTTCTGCTTCATCTTACTGGGAGTAGACAGTAAGTAAGAATATTATAAAGCTTGTGATGTACATACTAGTGACACCTATATTTTTATATGTCCCAAGATCATGCCCCTACAACAAGCTGTAAAAACTGTTTGCTGCTACAGCATCAAAACACTAGAGTGTCCTGCAATCTCTATATCACCTTGGATGCACACACAAGTGATTAGCAGGCACAAACAGTTATTTGTTTTACTTCTACTCTTTTCCCCTTTATGTTTGGTTTTGCCTTATCCTCACTTGCATTGTGTTGTATTACTTGCATTCACAATCAAAGCTACTGGTCAAGAAAGACTGAAATTTCAACAGGAAAGGGAAAAAGGATACACAATGATAGTTATGAAGTTCATAGGGGCCAATAATTGAGTATAATGCTCCCTTCAGCATGTACATAACCAGGCACTTACATCAATTGGAGTGGCCACAGAGGTTTCTCACTAAAAAAAATAGAAAGCATATTACACGCCTTATGCAGACCAACTAAAGGCCCTATCCCTTTACACTGTCTCATATCATTTTTTGAGACAGAACTTATGCTTGACCTACAAGGCATTCTCTGATCCAGCCCTGATGAAAATGTTACATATTCACAAGAAAAATTATACAAGGGTAACACATTTCATGGACCTGAACCTTATTTCTGACTATAACAGAACTTGTTGGAGAGACAGAGTCATATCCGAAAGGCTGCCTTGTCTATGGAATAAACTTTCCATCTTTGTAAAACAAAGGACATCCCTCATTCTTTTCAAAAAGACTTCAGATAAATGGATGGTGAACCATAAATTCACTCCTCGGACACTGCTCATATCCCTTATGGTCAGAGGCAGTCTGTAAAATAACTCAGGGCTTCAACACCCAAAGACTGTCTACCCTGATACTAGCCCATCCCATAGTTGGGGAACTAAGATATAATACTGTCATATCCTGGGTATTATTGGCTAGGCTTCTAGATGCTTTTGCAACATTAGCCTAATAATCACCTATGAACCTATGAACCTATTACATAATCTATCTCCTAGCTTCCATCCTTACCAGTTCTATAAATGTATTACCTTCTCACTTATCAAGAGCTTAATGCTGTTTTCTTGTGCATAGTGGATCACCAGCTTTGTGGAAGTCAGAGATCAGTCGCAACATTCTGACTTGGATTCTTGTCACAGTGTTTCCAAGGCATTTCCATACATACTGTACCATTTTTTTCAGTTCACTGGTAACTACAAAAAGCGAATTTTAATAGTGCTACAAAAATGTTTTAAATCACATTTTGTTTGCATTTACATATCTGGGAAATGTTATTTTCCAACACAGGTTCTCATAATTGATTACATGAGGACAATGCGTTCTTGCATGCACACAGACATACACGTAACATATAAATTAAATTAAAGTTACCTGCTCTTTTGTCACTATGTTTA
>NC_056733.1:1388903007-1388918007 GCF_019279795.1 Protopterus annectens | reverse complement strand
AGCGTAGAAAGGGGACTCTCTTGGACACCTGGGTCCTAGAAGCTCAGACAGGGGATGCCTCACAAGTTTATAAGTAATTTTTCCTTTGTTTCACCAATACCTAATCTGAATGTGTGATAAACTGGTATGCATAATGGTCTGCTTCTCTTCCAACAGCTGCAGAGGAGAGGGTCAAATAAGCACGAAAGAGTAAAGCATTAACTTAGATTAGGTATATACAGTAAAGCTTGTATTGCAATGAATGCGGATTTACAGCTCTAGTGAAATAAGTGCATACTGCCAACTGTAGTGCAATAAACAGGGAAGACTAAAGCATTAGCCATAATAAAGTATAAGCAATAAAGTTTGTAGTGCAATAACTGTGGAACTACAGCTGTATTGCAATAACTGCATAATGACAACTCAAAACTATACCAGTAACTGCATGAAGGTATCTCTAATAAAGTCTGTTGTGCGATAAGTGTGGAATTATGGCTGTTTTGCAAGAAATCAATCTGTTGAACAACTGTTCTGCAATGAAAACATGAAACATTACCAGTACCTTTATGAAGGTATATTAATAAAGTCTGTTCTGCAATAAGTGTAGATTCAGAGCTGTTTTGTAAGAAATGAATTATGACAACTGTTCTGCAGCAACACATGAACCAATAGCAATAACACCAAGGTAAATTGTGTACATCAGGATTGTCTTGTTTTCACAGTTGCATGTCAGCTATATGCATTCAGTCTATGAGGTGCGGTGCTGCAGTCATGTAAAACAGTATAATAGCTGTAGACTACAAATAATAACTCATAATCACATATTGTTTTTTGACTTGACAGATATTTCAACACACTGACAATATATTATGCACACCTGCATTCTATGTAGTAATGTATAGGTTATCTAGTATCCCTGTCATGCTTGAATTTCATGCATGTGTACTGAACTGTCACTGCAGTCTAGTATAAAACTGTACTAGTATTACCAGGTCATATTTTGGATCCAGGTGAGCTCTAGATAAATATCAGTCAGTTAGCAATCAGCAGTGACTCAGTAGTTCAGTTTGTTAAATGCTCTGTATGAAGTACATTTTGCCACACACAGACAAGGGTTCGAATCCATTGCTATGGAGCACTAAAAATGTATCAGTCACATAATGATTTCAGATTTTCTCTCCACAGGATCTATAGGTAAGTGAGTGAGGTAACCCATATTAAGAGTAAATAATTGTTGTTTACATGTTACAGACTGTTACAATCATTGCCACAAATGTGAAAATACAGCATCAAATAAAGGAACTAAGTATAATAATAATAAAAGAAAAGAAATAAAATGTGTACTTTTTAGTATGGCTGTATACCTGGAGCATCTGTTAAAAGTTGCTGCAGTCAATAAATACATTCAATGCAAATGTCCCCTGCAGTCACTGCTATTGGGTTCTCTCCCCATGGCCTTATATGTTAAGCAGAGATTGCTTCTGAGTAGACGATATGTGACACAGTATAGCTGGAGTTTTTTTTAGACGGTCAGCATAGAGCATCTGCTTTAGGCCTGTGATTCTTTTAGTGAGGTGTTTCTGCGGCCTTTCCAGTTGTTGCAGATGTCTTGAGAGGTACATACCAAATGGGGTGTTGTATTCTATAATGGATCTAATGAGGGTTGAGTACAGTGGGACAATGATCTCTTTTTTTCTGAATGAAAAGCCCTTAGTAATGAGGTGTGCCACATAGAAGGATTTCCTGACTGTTGTGGTGATGTGGTTATCGAAGGTGAGACCATTGACCAGCTGTGTCCCTAAGTCTCTTATCACAATTTTAGTGTTTTTTGTACTGCCACCTATGCGGTAATTCACAGGTGCATGTTTTTTCCCAAAGGGGATAACTATACATTTCTTGGCATTGGGCTTGAGCCCATGGCTCTAGCACCAAGCATCTGTTTCTGTAAGGCCCTTTTGTAGACCATCCACATCATTTGGGGATTCAATAATGGCTCCCAGTTTGCAGTCATCTGCTAACTTTGTTAGCCAGAGTTCCTTAGTGTTGGCCTGTACTTCAGAGAAGTAAATGCCAAACAAGAGCAGTCCCAGGATTGAACACTGAGGTACTCCACTTGTCACTTGTCTGAAGCTGGATTTGGAGTCGTCTACCTTTACAGTGTGGGTTCTGTCAGTAAGCCAGTTGGCAACTCATCGAGTCATGTAGGGATTAATGCCCAGCTTAGTAAGTTTATCTATGATTCCAAAGTGAGGGATGATGTCGAAGGCCTTGGTGAGGTCCAGATAGTCAGCTCTGGAGACTGATTTGAAGAAGTCAATTAGGTTCAGGAGACAAGATTGGCCCTTCACGAACCCAAACTGGGTGGGGTGCAGTGTTTGAAGGTTGCCAAAGTCTTTGTTTATAAGGTCCATGTTAATATGTTCCATGGCCTTGCAAATCAGGCTAATCAGACTGATGGGGTGGTAGCTCCCAGGATCCAAGGTGGAGCCCCCCCCCCTTGTGGAGTGGGATAACTGCAGCTGTGCACCACTCAGTGGGCATGAAGTCTGAGGTGAGGCTATGATTAAACATGACACTTAAGTGAGGTGCCAGTTCATTTTGTAGTTCGTGTAGTACATAACCCAGGATGTCGTCTGGTCCCATGGATGCTGTAATCTTAGCTTTGGAGAGTGTAGTTTTTACCTGTGTGGCTGTTATTACCAGAATTTGGCAATCTTTCGATATTGAGATGGGCCGTTTAGGGGGTGAGGGGGGGGGTGAAGTTGGCACTGAATCGATCTGCCAGGATATTGGCAATATCCTTGGGATTAGTATATCTAATGCCATTCTGTTGTAGCTCAGAGCAGATCTTAGCATTGCCATTTAGATTCTTGACATAGCTATAGAATGCCTTGTGGTGGTCTTTGGAATCTTTGGCAATTTTATTTTCTTATCTAGCTTTGGAGGATTTTATGAGGGGATCTCAGCTTCTTACTGAGACTGGTAAGGGAGTTTTGTGTATCCTGGGATTTTTTCTTTTTGAAACAGTTTCTTCCTTTTGTTGTAATGTTTGTTTATGGCAGGGGACCACCAGATTGACTTCCTAGTTTTGGAGGAGAATGTGTTGGTTCTATTTGGGATGGCACGATTCATGCACAAGTGGATGTGCTCATACAGTGTCTTAGTGTAGGATTCAGCAATCGAACTTTCAGTTCCTCTCTGCATGGGTGTCATGAAGTTTGTCACGTCTGACATGAGTAGCATGAAGTTGGCTTTGGAGAAGTTTTTTATGGAGGTTTCCTTACTGGGGGGTGGGGGAGGGATGTGGATGTCAAGGGTGATTATATTATGGTCAGACATGACCAACAAGGGGGTGACCATAGGTGTGGAGCATCGATTTCCCATGTTGGTAATGACCAGGTCTAGGATATTAGAGACCTTGGTGGGACTATGGATTAGTTGATCCACAGCACTGGAATTTATGAATTCCAAGAACATTGGGCAAAAGTGTTGATACATGAGTAGTTTTCCCAGTTAATGGCAGTGTAGTTGAAATCACCCAGTATTAGGGTGTTTGGTTGTATCTTAATGTTTTCCAGTATGTTTAAAAAGGTGTAGTGAGAATCTTGTGGCATGGTGGGGGATCTGTAGCAAGCTACAACTGGATTGCTGTCTTATCTAGTGTTAGTTGCACCTGGATAATTTCAGATGCATTGTGTTGGGCAACTAGCCTGGTGGTGTGAATATCCTTGGTGAATATGGACACTCCTCCACCTTTAGGATTTTGGTCCTGGTTTGGTGGCCGAATAGTGTGGTATGAGTTGTAGCCTGGTATTGCAGGGGTGCTCTCTGGAGTCTTGAACCATGTCTCAGTTACTGCACACATAAAGAAAGGACAGACTTGTAGAGTAGATAGCAATACCATTGTCAAATATATAGCCTATAATGGCATTAATGTACTGTATTTCTCTATCTACCCACCCCTTTTCTTCATTTATTTATTATTGTTGTTCATTGGTTATGATTTGCTATTAACATACATTGTTACATTAAACTTTTTTTTGGGGCATGTGTTTTATTATTGTTATGTATTAAAATGGTTGCATATTAACATGTCTTGTTGAATTACCTATTCTGTTGACCTTATGCCATAACTGTTACTGGCATGTTGTCAATATACTGACTGTTCTGCTATTTATTGTTGTGTTTCACATAATATGCATTGAAATGTAATGGGATTATTTCCAATAAATCCAAGAGCAATTTTCAAGGGCAAAGGTACCAGCAATGCAAATTGCAGAGAAAACACTAGAAAAATATACATCAGACATGATATGCCTGAAGAAAGGTTTGGTTAAAACCTGAAAGCGCTTACATTGTTTTAAACTACTGTGAAGAATAAAGGACTATAAATTAAAGAGCTGTGGTGATACCGGATGAATATTTTTCTAGGATTATTTCCAATGTTTTGCCATGCTGTTATTACTAACAATGGTTTTGTTCATAACTAGCCTCTATTTATAGTTATACCTCCATCACCACAGCATGACAGGTAAGCCGGTTCTTGATTATTCGCCTCCCTTACCTCAGCTGGCTGTGGCACTGGATCCTAGCACATCTGGGACCCAGGCTGGTGGTACCCCCTCCACTGTCCCTGGAACACCTCTGGGTGGAACTGCCTCAGGGGATGGGGCCCGGCCTCCCTCTGGGAGTGGTGGAGGAGGGGCAGTAGTCACCCAAGATCAACTACCAGCCATGGTGTTTAGGATCATTCATTAGAGCTATGAATGCCACCTGCACAAGAATGAGGGCACTCTGGACAACCTGGTGGAGCAGGCTGGCCCTGGTACCCAGACTCCAGCACAGCCATCTTCGGGGCAGTGAAGGAGCACTGTCAACTGCCCATGGGTGGGGATGTCAGTCATGCTACTGCCATCTTGAGGCACATGCGTCTCGGATTCCACAACACCCCCTCCTTTCCAAGTTATTTACCCCCTCATGTGTCACACACTGCCCCTGTCTGCTGTCTTGTCTGTCTTGTCTGTCTGCAATTGCATCCTCTCCTACCCAACTTACCTCCCTATACATACCTATATCCCTTCTCCAACATTATACTCTCTCTTTAACAAAAAAAAAAAAAAGATGGGCACCTGTCCCCCCAAAAAATATCTCCCCACACATATCTTTCCATTTTGCACATGTGTCCACTGGACACAACTAACTTGGTCCTATTGGTTTGATAACACATTTATGTTGTCCTCACTTGTTTCTCTGGCATTTGAAAGACCAAATTCTTCCACAAAATTTGTCAAAATGCACAGCTGTTGCTGTACAAAAAATGGAAAACAATGGTTCTTTCCTACACCCTTCTTGCACATACCTACCCACCTTTTACTATGTTTTCCCCCTCCTTGCCCCCATTTCACCACTGTGCTATGATGCCCTTTTACTTTTCTTTTTAATTTTTTAGCCCAGGTTTGTGCAGAGCTAAGCAAAGGGCCGCAATGTGCTGTGACACGGAAGTCCACTTAGATGAGCTTTAATGAGCCTTAATGATTTTATGTGTTTCTCACACTGTTAGGTACATGCACAAAATAATCACCTCTGCCATGCTTTGACCCTGGGCTTCTGTTAACCACAGCCTCTACTGCATTATCCCACTACACCACACAGATCTTAACTAAAACAGGTTTTTCCAGCAAAACATACTGATTGCCACTGGGATAGCAGGTAAATGTTCTCTTCTATCTGCAACATCTTTAAACACACCTGCTAAGGCATCAATGGCACAGCACATATGTTCAACTGGGACCCTACTGCAGGAAAACTGCCTTTGAAAGCCATGCATATACTGATGAATGCAGACAGCATGTGTCACAGCCTGTATATATGCACATATATCTGGCAAATACACCTGGTGCAGCACTGACTCAGTAGCTCAGTCTGTTAAATGCTTTGCGTATAGTATGCTTTACCACACACAGTCTTGGGTTCAAACACAGTGTGTTGCACTTCAATTGCATTGTTGTGAAGAAGCAAATAATGACTTAGTCATGAAATTTTAATCTCCATAGGTAACTGCTACTGAATTATCTGCCAACCAGTTTTGCAAGTCAAAGTCCTGCAGGTAGGGACATACTGCACAGATTTGTATAGCCGAACTATATGTCACCTACTACTGTGCCATTGGGACTGTTGCATAACAGATGTACCTTAAGCACATGCCTTGAGTGGATTGTAAAGGGTACTGTTACCTGGGCTCTGCTGTAATGACAGGGCTGACACTCCCTCCATGTGTCCTAGGCTGCAGCAGCAGCTGCAGCCTGGACCATACACAGCTGTATGTGAAGGTAGCTGCTACAGACCAACCATACCTCCCCAAACTCCTATAACCAGGAATTCCGACACAACCATACCTAAAGTTGGGGGCAAAGGCACAGAGATAAGGAAATGTTTCACAGTTTACCCTTACAAAGATAGTAAATTGATAGAACAGCCGCTACTGCATTATCATGTTTATTCTGATGGGTATGAAGTGTAACACTCGCATGTCTCTCTCCCCTTAATGACCTCAACTCACAATGTTTGCCAGTGAACTGCCAGATGACCACGCTGTCATGTAACACTGACCAAACATATGAGGCAAAACTGTGGACATATGTCATTCATCTCTACAGTTGACAGTATTTGTACTTACCCTCTGCAATGCTATAATCTCCACACCTCAGTAATGCCCATCTCAAAAATTAAGAAAGGGGCCGAGGCCTACATGAAGGCCTTATATATTGCATTGTGGTGGCATGTCATTGGCTAATGATAGTGCAATTCAGCTGTTTTGGATGCAATTAGCAATTCTGAGCCACAGATTGGAGCAGAGGCAATTACCTGTTATGAGCATTGCCTACAAAAGGCAAGCAACTGCTTATGGGGGACAGATCTGTATGTGGTTTTACTCACAGACAGGGTATGTGCAAAGTATTTGCACAGTAATGCTTTAAAAAAATGAATACATCACCCTACCAGATATATACATCTCCCCATAAAACAGGATGGCAGATGGGAGGATGGAAGTATGGGGAATAGGGATTACAACAGTAGGCTTGTATAAAGTCTATGATATTGACATGTCAGTGATACTCTAGTGCTAACACCTTCAGGCATGCCTCTCAACTGTCCCTGCTTTGAATCACATCTCTGCTCTGTTCCTGGAATAGGGATTACAACAGTTGGCCATTGTAGCAAAGATAGTGAATTTCACAGAAGACATACTGACACTAAGGATCACGTACACTCTGTAACATCAAATGATGTGCTGTAATTCACCTCCTCTCAGTATGTTAGTGTCACACATAAATAGTTCTAACATTGTAAAAGTGTCCCTGAATGTCCCTGATGTACTCTGGCTAAGTCCCTGTTTCATGGACATTCGTCCCTGTCTGGTTGAGAGCTATGCCTAACATACCTCTCAAACTTCTAAAGTAAGAAATCAGGACAAAGTCATAATTAATGGGGGAACAAAGGCCCAAAATCAGTGACAGAGTATACATATTGGTCATACAAAGTAAGAATATGAATAGACTAACAGATATTACTGTAGCATAAGTGTTTTCTGAGGGGTCTGACGTGTAGCATTCAGATTCGGTTTTAATTTTCTGACAGCAGCCATCAATGATTGGACAACCATTTGTTAGACATCCACAAGTTTGTGAAAAAAGGAGAACATCTATGAGGCAAACATGGTTCATAGGTTAGTACTAAGCTAACTGCCCTTGCGAGCCATTTTATGCCTAGCCAATTATCCCTTCTGAGACTCAAACCCTGCACCTTGTGTTTGTAAGGCAAACACCTTAACCATTATGCCACCCTCCCATCCCTGACATTCTGGAAACGTCTGTATAGTTGAGAGGTATGATGCCTTAAGGGAACAATGCAGGTTTGCATAGCTTTCTGTTATTGTGGCACACTAATGTTGTTGGACTGTCCTCATATAGCTGTTGTAATAGCACACTGATTTTTGTCCGACAGTTGCCGTATGACATATTAGTGGGGATTTGCCCATAGGGGACACACCATAGTAGACTGCAGTGATGGGTGTAGAGACATACAGCAAAATCTGTCACATCAAACAGGGGCATTACACAGTATTGCTATGATCTTGGTGATAGCCAGACATGCAATGTGCTGCTAGACTGTGGGCTATGACTTGTGAGGGAGTAGTGGATAGTGCAGGCCATTATGGGTGTCTAGGGTCTGTACATAGTGGACATTCATGTATCTGGTCCTGTAATGTGTTCTCTCTTGTTGTCTTGCATGAATGATGTACCAATGGAGACATCCACCATTTACATCTGCAAAGAATGATGCTACACTGGATGCCCTCAAACACCACCATCACATTCTACTTTCCAAGGGTCTGCACAATCATGAACAGTGGGGAGCATTGCAGGTTGACCTTGCGAGGGCTGTTAATCAGATTGGCCTACAGGACGGGGCCTATGAGCAGGTCCAACATTGGGCCATAGATATGGTCAATGCTGCACGTCAAAGGGCAGCTGCTGTTGCCAAGGATCTTGCAGCCACCGGTGGAGGGCCTGCAACAGAACAACCACTCTTGGCCACAGAGGAATTCCTGGTGAAGCTAGGATCAACCAACAGCTCCCAGGCATCCATCACACCATACATTCTGGAGGTGGGTGCCACATCATCCACATCAGAGGAGTGTCCGGGTAAGCTCACTGTGTTCACCATTATAATTTTGTATCAGTCATTGTGGCAGGCTCTACATACAAGTACATGGGTATCAGGTATATCTGCATTGGGGGGTTTGGCTTTTACCCACAGTTGTGCACACATACTCAGAATATCAACAATATAGCCAGTAACACATTAGCTACTGTAGATGTGGCTACATGCACATATTACCTTGTAACACTACAACATTTGGTGTTGCTGACAATACCTTTCCCTCACCTTTTCATAGGTCCATCAGGTGTGGCCAGAGTCCATAGTCCTGCACCTGGTAAGTGTAATACTGTTGTTTTACAGATCATATATACCCTATGAAAGTTAAGGGCTGCCATTTTGTCTTTTACACAACTGTTTTGCTTAGCTAGAGTACAACAGTTGTAGGTTCCATTTCAAAGCAGGTAACTAAAGTGCATAGCCTAGGGAATGACAGGTGTGTATTTGTGCAAACATTAACATGTTTTCACTTAAAGTTATGAGCAATTACGCAGTCTGCAATACATGAGGCAATTACTCCAAGATGCCCTTTCAAACACAATAGAGAGATGGTACATACCTGAGGCAGTGATACTACAATTGACATATCATTCTCAAGATAGATGTACTGGGTTTTTATGTGTAGTACTATCACATACAGTATGATATTGCATACCTGATTGGTGTATTGTACTGGCAACATTAACCAGATGCAGGTCACGTGCGTGTTATACAAGGCCTGGGTTGTCTGTGTATGTTGTTGTGAGTTTGAGTGTTTTGCATGGGATCAGAGATGAGAAGATGTGGGACATATAATGCAGTTGTGGATCCTCATCTGTATGAGTCTGTGTGGATTACCATACATAATAGTGCAGGTGATAATGTGCTGCTTTTATCTTGCTTCTTAAAGGTAAACAGGGGGGTTGGAGTCTGTCCCCATTGGACTCTGATGATGATGGTGGCCATAGAGAGGCACAGGTGGGGTTGTCAGAGGCTGAATCTGTCTCAGAGGTTGACATCCCTCTTTTGCCCCCTTTGTCCCTGCACATATTCAGTATGCCTACACATACACAGTCACCAGAGGCCATAGATATTGGACAGTCAGAGGGTGGTGACATAGTACAGGACAGTGTGAGAACTATGGCATCATTGAGTGTAGACACTGGCCATAGCCAGAGACTTGGTGAGGTCCCACACAGGCAGATTGACAGGGTTGTTCAACATGCACCTCCTGTTGTAGGTGTCACATCATGGCTCACTCGCTGCATGTTTTGGGTTGTCATGGAGGCACAGGCATGTTTTGAGCACAACACCAGATGGATGCTTAGGGTTATGGATGCAGCACAGTCTGACATCTGTGACTGCCTCCAGTGCATTGGTGATGTCCTGGAATGTTTCACTGATGCAATGGACAGATGGTGGGCTGAGATAGTGTCTGTCTTTGACTGCATGTTGTCTGTGTTGGAACATCTGTTTGGAGTTGGGGTACCCATAGACATAAGCCAGCAACACCATCTGCTGAGAGTCCATGTGGCCATGCACACACATGCTTTCATAGTGGTAGCACCTCCAGCACTACAGAGGTAGTGTGCTGTCCACACTATGACATGGCAGGCCATGGGCACTTTGTCCTGGGTGGTCCTGTGGAGGCCACAGGCACAGCAGACAGCAGTCACCATCGGGTACTAGCACCAAATCTGGCCTTAGGCATGGTGGTACCTGTGCTGCTCCTGCTGAAGCCAGTTCCCATATTCATGGCCGGAGATGGTGAACTATCCACTCTAAAATGTATGGCCCACAGCTGTCCACCATACACACATGTAAGGCTAGCACTGGGCTTGACTGTGTACATGCACACACACTCCAATACCACTGTCACATGCAGGTCACCAACAGATACACATGGCACTTCTCAATGGCCCATCTAACCGGCACCACTTCCTGACTCACACATATGCTTTCAACTATTTGGCACAACCTAAACCTCTGGCATGCCCACACCACACCCTGTGTATGTGATGATACCTATGCCACATCCCTGCCATCCATGCCATCCATGCAGCGACCTGAAAATGTGTCTGATGCACAGGGTGTCTATATTACTTTACATGTGTTTGTGTAGTACAGTAGTGTTATACCATGGCAGTTGTTGTGGGCCATGACAGGTACTGTATGCTGGCATGAGTCTTGACTACACATCAAACTTTGTGTATTCTTGTTAGCTGATGGTACACACTGGTTGTAGTGTTACAGAATGGCAGGTGTGTCATAGACCTGTGTATGTGTGTGTCCCAGGAGTCTGAGCAGTTCAACTATGGACACATGGTGGCAATCCAGCTGCACAGGATGGCAACACAGTGCAACAGAAATATGACATCAGCAAGGTATACCAGTATACATGCATGGCTCCCTAGGTGCATATGTATAGAACAGTGTGTCAGGGACAATGGGGACAGTCAGCGTCATCATGCTTTCATACCCTGTGACAAGGTCTGCTACCCTTGATATGTGTCACCTGGGTAATCTACACATACAAGTCTAGATTGTGGTGGACATCAATTAGCTTATGTAGATGAGGGCAATTTAGGGCCAGCAGCTAGTCACAGGGCCACAAAATGCATAACCAATGCACAGAGTTAGGCTGGCTGGCCATGTCTCTAATGCTGCAAGGGGATATATTTACACACAGATAGAAGTTGGAGGATGTGAGAATAAAACCCCTACCTATCTACTGTTACATACTATAGCTTTCAGTACTCATCACATGCACCACGCTGTTTATCTGATATTACACTGTCAGCCAGCACTCTTAAGATGGATGACATCAGCAGGCCTCGTAAAGAAGGCCAATGTTGAGGCCAGCAGCTAGTCACACAGCATAAAATGCATAATCATTACACATAGATAGTCCATACAGGCTTGTCTGAAGTGCTGCACACACTATAGCTTGCAGTACTTCTCGCATCCGCCACAGAGTTTATCTGTTATTAGATTGTCAGCCAGTGCTCTTAAGGAGGATAAAATTAGCAGGCCTTGTAGAGGAGTGAATTTAGAGGCTAGCAGCCAGTCACAGGGCCATAAAATGCATACAATTGCATGGAGATAGCCCATATGGGCATGTCCATACTGCTGTAAGGGGATATATTAACAAACACACTGAGTTGGAAGATGTGAGATTAGAACTCTTACCTACCTAGCATTGCACACTACAGCTCACCATACTTATCACATGCAGCACAGGTTATATCTGCTGTATATGTTGCTGCAGGCACAGTACTTGTGGGGCATGCAAAGTGGCTTTGTGCAAGACAGCATGTGTGGCATGCAGAGTGATACTGCTTAGTACTGTTATTGTATCTAGTATCCTAGGGATGGGATACCTGGTAATATCCCTGCTATGTGTGTACATTTACCAGTCTGGCCATGTATGGCTGTTTGCAGTTTGATAGGCGGACATGTAGCCAGGGACAATATGGCCTGCCCAAGGTATGCGTTGCACCCATTGTACATTACACCACCTGTGTACCAGTGTCTGTCTACAGGGTGAAAGTCCATAGGCACAGGGGTCTATGGGTGAGTGGATTATGTACTGTTACAGCCTTGGTCTTGTTCCATTGGACAACTGTTGTGATGCATAAGTGCAGATAACCACAGCATTCTGTGATATGTGGGGACATTTGTACATTCCCACCCATATTTATATAAATGTGTATAACAGGAATGTCTCCTTAAATGTTGTGTGTGTACATTATATAAATGTGTTATGCAGATATATGTAGGTAGTCTATGTATCATTGTACTTTATATAGCTATATATACTTCTTGATATTATATATATATATATATATATATATATATATATATATATATATATATATATACATATATATATATGTGCCACATACTGATAGAGACACTTATCAAGTATGAGGGGGATAGGGAGAGACAGATATCCATATGTAGCTGTATGCATGTACAGACATATTTCCACATAGCAGGTCTTTGGGCGGTAGAGGCAACAGACTTCGGCTCAAGTTACCTAAGTGTAGTAGCATGCCCAGTGTGATTGTCAGTACTTACAAGGTGACTCTAGGCCAGAGCTACCTGTACTCCAATCTGGGATTATGTGTGCTGCAGGCCATTGGCTGCTGTACTTGTTACCACAGTACTGCAGTTCCCTGATATTGACCAAGGCATTCCCCGGCTGTTTGCTGACCTTAATATATGACTCATACCTCACTACTGTACAGAGCTTCACAGACTGTCCAGAAGTTTACCTCATATTTTTGGTCCATTTCACATAACATTGTGGTTTTCTGGCACATTAGTGGCAAATCAGTAAAGATTGAAGCCGATAAATAATGATATATATTTGAGTTTCAAGCTCAATACACATCAGGAGATTCATGCTAATGTAAGACCTGTTATTCTGTCAACATTCTACATTTGTAGAAGCAACTATTTAAAACCGGTCTCTATTTGAGGTGCTTGGTCCCACTTTTATTCATGGCTTTTGCCAGCTTTCCTGCTCTAAGAGGTTGAGAGATTTGATGTGACTGGGGTACATGATGCAGCACCACACACAGGATGACAGTCTGCATACCTCTTCCTGTACATGTTTTTGCAAGATGCCAAGCATTTCACCCTATATGTCTGCTGTGTTCCTCATACATTTGTGCTTTTACAGCACTATACTGTAAACAGCAGTCACTGACTTGTAACTACTGACGCATTTAACTGATGGCCTTTACATCCTGCAGCTAATATGACTTGTTGCAGCCTGCATCTGTCTGTAGGTATGGCCCTTTGTGTCCCCATTCACTTTGGCGTTGTCCAGCTTTCTTGGAGAAACAGAAAGAGGGGTTATGACAGTATGTGGGAATACCACCATATGAGTACCTGACATGCAAAAGATGTTGGATGTTGCCAGATTTGAACCATCAGCACCATTACCCATGCTACTGTCCCTGGCCCAGTGAGCCACACCAGCTGCTAGGCTGAGAGGTTTAATTCCTCACACTATCAACATCATACAGGAATTGTCTGGTCTTTTGGTATATCATTGTAGACTTACTTTTACAGCAATTGTATGGGAGCACTGATGTGTTTGGAGTGGGGGACAACCAGCCTATGCTCTGCTGGCATAGACAGTTGTGCGGCTGTCCTGTGGCCCCACTGATTGGCATCTCCTTAGAATAATGTCGTGGAGTTTCCAGCCATGTGACCTAGTGGATATTATGGGGCACATACTAGTGAACAGAGTACCTACTGTGGCTGTTAGATCTGTACAAATAGCCCAGTAGCCCACTATAGATCTCTTCAAGTAGCCCAGTAGCACACTATATATAGCCCACTATATTCCCTTGCTTCCGTGCGGCAGGTCCATACATATGCTACCATATTGTAGTACCCCTTACAAGTGGTATATAGAAGAGTGACATACCTGGTGAATGCAACAGTTGAGAAACCTGTAGTTTGGGGCTAACTCTTTCTGATGCATGCAGTCCACAGCCAATACATAGTGAGGTACAGGTTGTGTGGTCTGGCTGGCATCATTTTTACTAATATGTATGTGAGTCAGAGTAAGGTGTCAGTCCCTAGGGCCTTAGGTTGTCAGTGCATGTGCTATGCATTGTCTCCTGGCCAAGGCCAGGGCATATTGGGCATGCCTATGTCTGCCTACAGGGACAGCCTCAGGGGGTTCCTCTTCTGAGTCCCCCTGTAGGTGCAGCTATGGTGACCTAGGTACTGGTGGGTGGGGGTGTATATCACTTCCTTTGCTGATCCTGCTGCAGCTGTTTCCTCAGGATCATATTGTGTAGCATGGTACATACTGTAAACATCTGTTCACATGTGGCAGGAGAGTACTGCAGGGGTCAACAGCCCAAACACACGGTCTATGATGTTCCTAGTTTGTGTGTGTGCCTCATTATGCATTTTTTGGTGTGTGTGTGTGTGTGTGTGCATTTCTGATGGGTATCATCATCCACGGTTCCAGTGCGTAGCCAGCATCCCTCAGTAAATGGCCATGTGGGATGTCACCCCAGCAAATATCTGGTGCAGCTGTGATGCATGCCAGATATGGGACTCATGATAACTGCCAGGGCTGCCAGCACACACATTTATGATAATGCCCTGGGCATTACACACAACCTGGCAGTTGGAGTGGTACCCCTTAAGGTTGATGTAGATTATACCCTGTTCACTGCATGGTGCCTTGATGTGTACATGGCACCCAGTACCTCAGGGTAGGGTGCTACATGGTAGAAGAGTCGCATACTCCTGGCTCTCTCCTTAGGGGTGTGGGGAAAATAAATGTGC